>NC_057754.1:1535704-1667845 GCF_004010195.1 Chiloscyllium plagiosum
GGTGACCTTATAGAGGTTTACAAAATTATGAGGGGCATGGATAGGGTAAATAGGCAAAGTCTTTTCCCTGGGATCAGGGAGTCCAGAACTAAAGGGCATAGATTTAGGGTGAGAGGGGAAAGATTTAAAAGAGACCTAAGGGGCAACTTTTTCATGCAGAGGGTGGTGCGTGTATGGAATGAGCTGCCAGAGGATGTGATGGAGGCTGGTACAATTGCAACATTTAAGAGGCATTTGGATGGGGATATGAATAGGAAGGGTTTGGAGGGATATGGGCCAGGTGCTAGCAGGTGGAACTAGATTGGGTTGGGATATCTGGTTGGCATGGACGGGTTGGACCGAAGGGTTTGTTCCATGCTGTTCATCTCTATGACTCTGTGACTCTATATTTAAGTGCATTAAAAGGAATGGTTTAGAGGGATATGAACCAAGACCAGGGAGGTGGGACTAATTTAGTTTGGGATTAGGGTCAGCATGGACTGGTTGGACTGAAGGGTCTGTTTCTGTGCTGTATGACCCTATTTTGCTCTTCTTTACAAACAATTCTCCTGGTCTTTTTCTTTCTTTCCTGGCTCTAGCTTACATTTCAGTTAAGCCAATATACCTGATCGGGACTCCTCTCTTTTCACTACTGACTGCCCTCCTAGCTTGGTCCTCTAGAACTGGTACTGTCTACCCTTCTGAATGGACCAATTCATTGGAACACATCAATAGCAATTAATATACTTATCTATTGTGTATTATATGTCTATTTAACAAGGTAACGAGAAATCATATCTGAGAGAATGGAACATTTTATTTGATAGCTTTTGTTGAACCATAATGTTCTCAGCAAGTATCATTTATTTGTGAAGTGGCTATTAAAAATCATCTCAACACTTCAAATTGATCAGCACTGTAGTGCACTCATCAGTGCTGTCAAGGAGCAGAGATGTGCTGAGAATATGCATTGTCAATATGATAACCCATTGTTTACATTGGTTCTAATTCCACTGGTTCAAATTTTCAACTTTTTTTCCAATCATTTTTTCATTTTTTTTAAACACTGTTTGTTCTGGGAATTGTATAAATTGTGTGATTGTTAATAACTGCCCTTAGATTGAGTTTAGCTTCATTACTCTGTCGCCTGGTAACACTTTTGCTTCAGACCATGAAGGAGAAAGTAAGTTCAACATGTAAGGCAAATGCTGTTTCAAGTTAGATTAGATCAGAATCAAATTTAATGAGCTGGACATTAAATAATTAATATAATTTCTTAAACTATTCATGATTAAACTCAGATGGTCACCAGCATTACCATTCATACAATTTTCATTTTACTAATAAGAAAGGAAGGATTTCATAAAAATGCTTGTCAAGAGATTTTAAACTTTATTAAACGAATTAATGAAATGCAGAATTGACACCATCTTTACCACTTATGGACACATTGATGTCACTTGGTAATATAATCGAGAGGTTTCCACAGTTTAGGAAATGTTACATAAGTGTGAAAACATTATTCATTTGGTCAAATTGCTTATCGAAGGCTTAACTGAAGCTATTCTGTTGTGAAGTTTTATTTCACTGTCTCATTATTGGGGGTTTCAAAGTTCAGGAGGTTTTTTTTCTCTTTTAATAATAAATTAAATGCTTCTTCAGCAATTAAAACTCTTTTACAAAATCATAGAATCATCCAGAAGAGGCCCTTTGGCCCATTGAGTCGATACCGCCAAAAATACATTACTACCTACACTGCTCCCACTTTACGGAACTATGCTCATAGCCTTGAATATTATGACATTTCAAGTGCTCTTTAAAGCTTATGAGGTTACCAGCCTCAACTGCCCTCCCAGGCAGTGCATTCTCACACCACTCTTCGGATATAAAAAGTTTCCCTCAGATCCTCTCTAAACCTCCTGTATTTCACTTTAACATTATGTCCTATTGTTATGGACCCTTCAATTAAGGGGAAGGGATATTTTCTATTCACCCTGTCTCAGCCCCTCTTAATTTTATATGCCTCTATCAAGTCCCCTCTCAGTCTTCTGTGCTTCAAACAAAATAACTTTGTTCTTCCTGACAGAAGTATCGGCTGTCCTGTCTGCTACAGCAAATACCGAAACACATGAATAGTTTCATTTGGAAATGTCAGCACTTTGGATTTTGGGGAACAGTGCTCTTATATGGGTATGTTGTTATACTGGTGGACCAAGGCTCCAAGTGGAAAATTATTTTAGTCCCGGAACAGTTTCTTTCATGACTTGACACTTGTTTAATGTCAGAGTAGATATTTTCTGATCTACCTGTTCAGAAATGTTATTACACTCAAGACTTGACTCTGGGCCTTCTAATCCAGAGGTAGGGACTCTACCATTGCACTCTCTTTTAATGTTAGAATAGAATTTGTTTCAATATCAGATTTAGGTGCAACATGTAAATTGTAAGTGGTAGGGGATGCCCTGATCAGAGGTTAATTGCATTAATCTCTGCACTGTAAACCTACTTGTAACATGTTCACTTGTAAGTTATCTGGCCAATCTTTTAAAAAGATTTTCATAATGATTACAAATTTTTGACAATGCAATGACAGCATAACTAAATGTTGATCAGAGATTGCCAGTTTAGAAAATGCGATAATATATTTTGATAAGTCTCCCTGCTGGCACAGCTAGTTAAAGCTATGAATATTTGAAACAAGCAGATAAGGACAGATCCAAGTGTAGTTGCTAGTTGATGCGATTAGCTTATTTTAGTTGGGACAGTGGTGAGTGCATAGCTGTTTCAGTGGCCATAGGTTTAGATTCCTAACACTGACCACATGCAGTGAAACTTCAGTGTCGTACAAAATTGTAGAATGAGATGGTAGAATCAGAGTGTATCATTTGGTTGGCCAATGCTGCTCCTTCTTTTCATGTTACCATAATTGACAGTGGGGCATGTTTCAAAATATGTAAGTGCAGTTCTATGATACACCACCAGATGTCATCATCTTGTGTTGTGAACAAATGCATTTTTCATGAATCTAGCAGGGCCTCAGTGTGGCAACTGTAAATTACTGAATGGTTTGGCAAATTGGATCCTACCTTTGGGTGAAACTTGTTTTTTCAAAGTTAGTTTTAAGCTGGCAGTGGTTGTGGGTTCAAACTCAATACCAGAGACCAGAGCACACCTTACAGAAGTCACATCTGACCTTTGGTCAAAGAGTCGGGAGTGTGTTGCTGGGAAAACACAGCAGGTCAGCATCTGAGGAGCAGAAGAATTGATGTTTTGGGCATAAGCCCTTCATCAGGCTTGTGGGCTGGGGGCTGAGAGATAAAAGGGAGGGGATATGGTTGAGGGAGGATGGTATCTAAGAAAGCGATAAGTGGATGAAGGTGAAGGAGAAGGTGATAGGTCAGAGGGGGGAGTGATGGACAGGTCAGGAGGGTGGTGCCGAGTTGGAGGTTGGGCCTAGGATAATGTGGGTGGAGGGGAAATGAGGAAGCTGTTGAAATCCCCATTTATCCCGTGTGGTTGCAGGATGCAAGGCAGAATATGAGGCGTTCCTCCTCCAGGTGTTGGGTGGTAATGGTTTGGCGGTGGAGGAGGCCCAGGACCTGCATGTCCTTGATGGAGTGGGAGGTGGATTTGAAGTGTTTAGCCGCAGGGCAGTGGGGTTGCTGGGTGCAGGTGTCACAGAGATGTTCTCTGAAACAATCCACAAGAAGGCGTCCTGTCTCCCTGATGTAGAGGAGACCACATCGGGTGCAACGGATGCAGTAAATGACATTGGTAGAGGTACAGGTAAATTTCTGACGGATGTGGAAAGATCCTTTAGGGCCTTGGACGGAGGTGAGGGGAATGGTGTGGGTTGGTAGGGGCGGGGTGCGTGGACCTGACGAGGGAGTCGCAGAGGGAAGGGTCTCTCTAGAACGCTAATAGGGGTAGGGAGGGAAATATATCTTTGGTGGTCGGGTCTGTTTGGAAGTGGCGGAGGGTGATGCAATGTATGCAGAGATTGGTGGGGTGGAAGGTGAGGACCAGGGGGGTTTGTCCTTGTTGCATTGGGAGGGGTGGTCAAAGACCCCCGTCACTATCTGAGCAGGGATATTCTTGAGATGACCTAGCTAATGTTTTTTCCTTATTCAAAGTCACTAAAACAGATTAGTTCAGAAATTGGATCCAGTGCAGTGCAGATCTAATGAAGCTGGTGGATGACCAAAGAAAATTTGTCCCTGGCCTCACTTTCACTGCTAACTACCTCTGAAGTCCTAGAAGGTAGTGCTGTCATCAGAAAGGGTTTGGAAAGGAGATTCATTTGAGAGTGGAGAGAACTTTGGGCCAGTAGTAATCTCTGAATTTGATAAGATAAGGAAAGCAATTGAAATGGAACTTTCCAGTGGCAGACTCAGGTCTGTTAAGATTCCCAGCTTTAACTACCAAATGCCTGCTGTACGCATGAAAAGTTAAATTTTGCAAAGGGTGTTATAGTGATTGTAATGAGACCAGCTGGGTGGACCTCATAGAATAGCCCCTCTTTGATTGGGCTGTTTACCTGGTCCAATCAGGGACCCTTTGCTGATCGATATAAGCAGGGGTGTCAGAGGTTCCGTTCACTCTGAGAGTTGGCTCTGAGTAAGACAGACCAGTGTCAAGTTCTTTGCATGTGTAAATAAAGGGTGACTTGGTGACAGAATACCAGCCTCTGTGAAGTTATTCCAGCGTATGTGAGGGCCCTCTCTTTGCAGAAGGATAAGGCCAAACTGTCTTTCAGGTTTGTGTCCTAGTGACCAACAGAGGAATAAGTATGGGCACAATATCTGATATGTTGATTTCTTATATGTCAGTAAGATGGATGCAACATGATCCTATCAACTGGAAAAAAACATAGAAAAATAGGTGCAGGAGGAGGCCATTCAGCTTTCTGAGTCTGCTGCACCATTCAATATGAGGCGGCACAGTGGCTCAGTGGTTAGCACTGCTGCCTCATAACACCATGGACCTGAGTTTGATTCCTTCCTTGGGTGACTGTCTGTGTGGAGTTTGCATGTACTCCCTGTGTCTGTGTGGGTTTCCTTTGGGCGTTCCAGTTTCCTGCCACAGTCCAAAGATGTGCAGGTCAGGTGAATTGGCCATGCTAAATTGCCCATTGTGTTAGGTTCACTAGTCAGGGGTAAATGTAGGGAAATGAGTCTGGTGGGTACGGTTCAGAGGGTCGGTGCGGACTTGTTGGGCTAAAGGGCTCGTTTCCATACAATAGGGAATCTAATCTAATCTAATCTGATATGACTATGGCTGATGTCACTATCTGGCATCATTGCTGTTTTTCTGAGCTTGCTGTATGAAAGTTGACTTTGTAATGTTTTGGGAAGCACTGAAGACATGAAAAGAACCTGACAAGAACAGGATTCTCTTACAACTCAGAAGATAGGCTCATTTTCACTGGCACCATCTGATTATGTTGTTAGAAGTTTTCTAATTTTCTATTAAATTGTTTTATTGGAAACCGTGTCCCCAGTTACTGTTTGCACCTAGACTCTTTTACTCAAAAAGCAGTTGAATACTCCTGGTTAAATTTTGTAATACTGGCTCTGTAATGTAATTATTTAATTTTGTCTATATTTTGTTTTGGCAGAAGAAGCGTTTACACAACCATTTTCGCACTATGGGCAGGACGATGTTATGAATCAAAAGCTTTCAATCTTGCAGGAGGACATCACCAAGCTGGAAATTAATACAATTGTCAATGCAGGTTGGTACTTTGACAGCTTTGTGACCTGCAGACTTACAAGTGGAATGATACAATGACTGCACCATTGACTGGATTCAATCCTGCCATCACTCAATGGTGCAAATCTAAAGAATTAATCACTTAAAGGCAAAAAAGGAAGTAGGTAAAACAAAATTCACAATTTCTGCAAGATTCTGGGAACTTGCTGACATCCCAGACTTCACCCACAGTCTCTGGCAGTCTAGACCTCAAAGTTGAGATAATTTTCACTTAAATTAACTTGTTGTTTGCATCACATTCTTAATTTTGTGGATAGGGACATTTTTAATACTGTTGTTTTGTTGTTAGATTACAATGTTTTATAAATCATCACATCAAGCCCTATCGGCACCATCAATTTAAGTCATATGTCACATTAGTGGGATTATGGATTTCAACTTTATACATGCCCACCAAATATCTATGATATGAATCTATCTGGTGTGCAAAGAGGGAGGCTTCCCCAGCTGAAAATAACCAAGCAATCTCCAGAAGAATGTGAATACTGCTGATTCATGACAATCTATGCAAGCAAGCAACTTACCCTTGCAGCTGAAGAGGAATCATTAGAATCAAGGCAGATTTCAGAAAGCGATACTGTGCGTGAAACCTGAACTGTTGAACGAACACTTTCTTGGCAGAGGTGACAGATGTGGTGGATATGGTGTACCTGGACTTTCAGAAAGCCTGTGATGCCACCCAGAAGACTATTGGAGAAGATTAAAGGATTGGAAAAATGTGGAGGATATCAATTTGGTTTAGAAATAAAGAGTAGAAGTTAACAATAGTTCCCAGAGTGGTTAGAAATGAGCAGCACTCTTCTACAGGCAGCCATATGATTACCTTTGTTGAATGTTGTATAGGGCTAGAGGGAATGCTGCACAAATTAATGTAATAGTAAAACAGGGTGCATGGCAAATGATCCTGAGGACGAAATGGAGCTAAGAGTCAAATGGATAAAGAAATGACTGGCGGAATTTATTGTTAGTAACTGTGAGGTGATTATACTATGGGGAAATGTTGGGTAATGTGGAACAGTGGGGGGATTTGAGTTTTCATATTTACAAGACCTTAAAAAGTAGCAGTACAAGGGGATAAGGCCAAGAAATGATGAAGGTATTCTGGGTTTAAGGTGAGATATATAGAATATACACATGGAAAAGAAAAATAAAATGTCATGGTGTATTTATGTCAAAACTTATTCAGATGAAGAATTTGCAGTTTAGATCTTGCAATTACTGTTTACATGCAGGAAAGAAGTTGAGACATCATATAAGAATGCTGCCTGGTATACCCCATAAGGAAATATGGGCAGGAAGATTTTGAAAAATTGGGGCTGATTCTGATTGAAGAATTTAAATTGTTGGGTGACTTTACTTAAGTTTTTTAAAATTATGAAGCAATGGTTCAAATGGGCTAGAAGTTGTTCCATAAGATGGAAGTCTACAAAGTAGAATGTAGGTATAAGACTCAATGTTAGTCCTTTTGATTAGGAGACAGGAACAGTCTTTCTATGGAGGGTGGTGTGAGGCTATGGACTGCAGTGTTAGAGTTAGTAACTGAGCCAGGAACTATGTCAACTGTTCAAAGTAGATTATAGAGAGAGGTGTTTGAAGTAAATCAGATTTGGAAGATCAGAGGGCACAGTGGATTAAAACTACTGTTTTGGAGAATAAGAACCAACTGCACAAAGTTGCAAAATCTCTGTGATTCTGTGTAACTGGAATTGTCTTCTAGGTACTTATCAGTGTTGCTTTTAAAAACTTGAAGGAACTTCATATTCATCTACTGAGGGCACTTCATTTCAAATGGCAACGTCTGGTAGCTAGAGTTACAGAGTCATAGAGATGTACAGCACAGAAACAGACCCTTCAGTCCAATTCACCCTGCCGACCAGATATCCTAACCTAATCTAGTCCCATTCGCCAGCACTTAGTCTATATTCCCCCAGACCCTTCCTATTCATATACCCATCCAAATGCCTTTTAAATGTTGTAATTGTACCAGCCTCCACCACTTGCTCACAGCTCATTCCATACACACACTGCCCTCTATGTGAAAACATTGCCTCTTAGGTTCATGTTAAAACTTTCCCCAGTCACCCTAAACCTATGCTGTCTAGTTCTGGATTCCCTCACTCCAGGGAAAAGACCTCGTCTATTTACCGTATACATGTCCCTCATGGTTTTATAAACCACTATAAGGTCACCCCTCAGCCTCCAAAACTCCAGGGAAAACAGCCAACCTAATTCTTTTTCACACACATAACTGCTACTCTTACCATCCTTAATGATTTCAAATAATCTAAACCTATCTAACTCGGGTGTATCCAATCCCGTCTTCATTTGTAAAAATTCAATCACATTTCCTCTCAGCTGGATTTTAATTGTAAAGCAAACACTGTCTGGTACCACGGACAGCTCCAATCAAATTTAGCATAGTAATAACAATCCATTCACATTAGCTTGGAAGCTTGTTATTTGTATTGTCTGACTTGTACATTGAAATACCTGAAAGATAGTTTAACTTTTGGGATGGCAATGATGATAGGGGTTTGCAGCCATGCAGTTTTCTGGCAGGCAGGGATTTTTCTGATGAGGTTTAAAATCCAACCTTTAGAATAAATATACATTTTCCATTCTCTCTAGGCGAGCATTTGTGATTATGCTTTTCAGTGAGTTCTGAATAATGGCAAAGAATATATACTTGAAATAATTTTGAATGGCTGATAAATCTGAAATACATATATATGGCAAGGAAGCCTAACTGCTGCTGACCCCTTCCATGTTAGCTGTAATGTGTTGATTCCTACTCTTGTGATTTTGGTACCATGGGGGAGTGGGTAGGTGAGGAGGTATGATGTGGATATGGTGTGAGCAGAGGTTCTCACTGCTTTGCATAATGCTTCTTGCCCTATATAGTTTCTTTAGATGGTGAGCAATCTTGCTCTCTTATCACCTTGATGACATTATTAACTCAACTACATATTATGCTAAAGCTTCTTAAAAAGTTCCAGATTGTTTTGTTTTCCTTTGATGGCATGTCGGTAATGTGGGTAAGGCTAATACTTGTTGCCCATTGCTCATTGTCCTTGAACTGAATGATTTTCTAGACCACTTCAGAGTGCAGTAAAGGTCAACCACATTGTTAAGTCTGGGGTCGCATGTAGATCGGACCAGGTAATAACATCAGTGAACCGGATGGATTTTTACAAGTCAATATAGTTGTTGTAGCTATCATCACTGCGACTAGCTTTTTGTTTCCAGGTTTACTAATTAAACTTAAATTCCACCAGCTGCAGTGGCCTTGGCCTCGACATTGCTAGCCCCATGGTAGTACCACCACACCACCACCTCCCCTATCTGCTTCTGTTAGCATGCAACTTTGAATCACAGGACTTCAGGTTCATGTAACACTGCAGGCTCGGAGTTCAAAAATCAAACCCCAGAGCGTTACTGAGGGAGTGCTGTACCGTTGGAGAGGCCATGTTTTGGATAGGACATTAGAACTGAGGCTCCTTCTGTCTGCTTGGGCCGATTTGATGATATTGTTTCAGGGAAGAGCAGGAAAGTTCTTCCCGGCAGACCTGAGGCCAATATTTATCTCTCACCAGTCTCACTAAAGTAGATGATTTGATCATTATCATATTGTCGTTAGCGAGAGTTTATGTGTGTGATTTGGCTGCTGCTACATTTCATCACAATACTGTAGAGGTAGTTAATTGGCTGTAGAGTGTTTTATGATATCTGGTGGCTGTGAAAAACCTAAGCCTTTCTTTTTGCTTCTGCACAAATTCCTAATGGTTACCTCATACTTCCACACCTCATCCCATGTAATATTTACAAGATAAATGTATGACTTCTTAATCCTGGAACAGCAATTTAATAACTAAGAGTCAGCAGATAATGTTAGGAAGCAAAATTTCAAATTAATTAATTTAAAAAGTTATTAATTTTAATGCAAAGTTACCATAAAATAATACTTTTCATACTATTTAGAGCAACCTTTCAAATTATATTAAGAAAATATATATATTTAGTTTCAGTTTTCAAGAGCTGGATCATTTTTAATTCTGATTTTGTTTTTAGATTAATGAAAATTTCTATTTATATTCAGGAAGGTGTTTTTGAATTAGGTGAAGGGTTATAATCTTCCAATTATGAGCCAACTCTTGTTTGTTGTTACTCCAAGGTTTTTTGGAGAAATATCTCAAGATCCCAGTTATTAATTCACTGAGTGATTAACACTGAAAGATAAAGCAGATTAGGAAGATCGTGACCACTTAGAATCATAGAATCACAGAATCACAAAAGCCCTACTGTGTGGAAAGAGCCATTCGGCTCTTTGAGCCACTACATGGCAATTTAGCATGGCCAATCCATGAATCTGCACATCTTTTGACTTGATTTTTTTAAAGTTTAGCTTCAATCCTCTGAAAAAGTACACTTTACTTAGAAGATGTTCAGAGTTAACCAAAAATCTAAGCTGTGAAACTTGTTGACTACAGTGAATTTCTTGAAATAATTTATGGCTTTTATTGCTTAAGTAATAATCCTAACATCTTGAACCTTATCCATCAGGTTTAAAGCTTTCCAGAATTTGTTAATAGAAAATTTTCAGTTCATGGAATATGCTGCCCTTCATAGTTAATAAGATACTTTTTTTTTCAGTTTGGTCACCGTTTTCTATCCTTTTACCTGCTGGTGCATATTGTGTTTCTGGATTCTTTATGCAGACTCACCAATTACACACTGGGGTTTGGTAACATAAAAGTCGGTTCAGTTTATCTGAAGACTACACATATTACAGTATAGTTCAATAGCAACTAGCAGCATTTATAACAAAAGCTGGAAATCAAACTGCAGCCACAATGTTTTCTGGTTACATGCTGCTTTACGTCCTGGTTCTTTGATGACACATATACATCATTTGCATTTTCTTCTCAAGTGATATCAAAATACTGCATAGCTCCCTAGATAAAGGAAGATTTACCCACTTTATCCCAAAAACTATCTTACAGAGACACATAAATCTCAGTGAAGTGTCACCCTCTGTACACTAAAACTCCTTGTTCATGTGGTGCAAATTTCATTAGTTTCTTCATGGCAATTTCTGCAATTGTTTAGTACCCCTTTCTTTAGTGAATATCTCTTCCTGAGACTCTTAAACAAGCTGCTATCTCAGATCACTTGTTATTTAGCATGTGTTGCTTAAACGTATCCTTCCAACAACCATATAGGATGTCTTTTGTTCTGACATCTGAAATCTTATGCTTCTGGGGTTTTCTTAAGCAATTTAGGATTGTTTCTCACTCCTGTTTGATTTTGAAGACTGCAGTTTACAGTAACTCTGCTGCTAAGACTTTTTCTGTCTGAATCATTTGTTTCTGTTTAAATGAACTTGCTAGTGGGCTCCTTTCTCTGGGTTGTCAAATTCTCAACTCAGTAGTCACCCTAGCACTTGACTCCCCAGGTGACTTGCTGTGCCTTGATCTAAAAATCACTTGATTTCTTGGAAATGCTGTCTTTACTTATTGTTCAAGATTACTTTCTTCCCATTTTTAAAACTAAAATCCATTTTTTCTTCACCTTAGAACCAGTGGCCACAATCTTCCCGGTCCCTGATTGACATGAGTACTGATGAGAAAGATGGGAAAATGCAATGAGCAGCAGTAATGAGATTCTCAAAGTTGAGAGCAAAATTATCCATTCTCCAACCAGGTGTTGAACAGCAAGATGAGAATCCTGCTAGTGAGCAGCAAGAGGCATATTTGCGTCCATTATTATGCATTAACATCTCATTGTTACTAATCTCCTCTTATTATATGAGTATCCCATTTCCCACCTGCAATTGGTGACAATTCCTGACCTGAAAGCCAGAGTGGTTACTGCTTGCTCTTCCAGTTTTTGATCTTGGACAGCAGTGTCCAAGATCCCAGGACACACGCCATGTACAGTGACTACATGCATCCCTGGTCCATGGACAGTCATACCGGATACATAACCACCTCACCACATCTTCATGGTGCATTTCTGATTGACATACTGGACAGTTCTACATTTCATTGCTGCAGTTTGTAGCTGGACCTTGCTTTGCAGTGATACTGCTAGGTCACTTTACATGCAGGAACAGGCACCTAACTCATGAATTGGACCAGGTTCATATCAAGGCTTGTTGCTTGCCCTCTTAGCACTTACTCACTCTGCACATACTTCAGTGCTTATTTGCCTTTTTGTACTTTACCTCTTTAGCCAGAACTTCAAGACTCTCAGTGGCTATGTCTTGCCTTGCCCTTTAACGGTCACAACACTAGCTGGTTGTCAGCAGTTATCAGTGAAGGCAGACATGTCGCTGTATGTCACTGTTCTACACCAATCTCACGTCAGCACCAAATGCCAGCAATGTGAATGGCAAACATACTGCATGTGGATCAACCATTCTTCGAAGCCTAAGGGAAGCAATTCTCAGTCATAACAAGGAAGACGACCTTCACTCAGGTGGTCCCAGCACAATAAGTCAAGGATAGAATATGCTAACAATCCAAAGGCCTACACACAGCCAGTCGGGGGCATCAGGGTCAGAAGATCAGTATTACTACAGTCTGGGCAGTGGATCATGGTCAACCCTGCAGATATAGTGCTGTTGTGTTGGAGAGTCATGGGTAAGTCTAATGGGGAGTTGCACAGTGATCAGTCAGGAGTCTGGTCAATCGTCAGTTAGGGCTGTTCGACCAATGGTTTGGAATGGGGAGAAGAGGGCGGGTCACGGTCAGCCATAGATCGGTTCACTGAAGGTCAAGGGTGGATATTAGGGCCACTGCTGTGGTAGGAAAGTAGGGGAGATCATTTCTACGAATTAGAGATAATATATTGGGATAGAGGGACAATAATCGTCAAGGAGTGAAACTCAACATATAAGTGGGAGAGACCATTGTGTATTGGAAGATGTTGGTTACTGCAGCAAGGTGGGGCCATCGATGGTAAGAGCCATCTGGTTTAGAAGTGCAATATCAGCTGTGCTGTCTGTATGCATTTGTTTTTAGACCCCAATATGTGCATGGTGACTTAATGGGATGCACAGCCCAGCTTTATAAAGGGCATCTCCGCCAGCAATCCTGGGAGATCTGGGGGCGGTGGTGATTACTTCTGCATGTGGCCAGAAAGATGATAGGACGTGGGGGGCATCATAGGGGCATGGTGCATAGGTAATGAGGTGAGTTTTGGATGATAGCATGAGAAATCTGACTAGACCTCACAGAGAGAAACTCCCCATTATGATAGCCAAATTTGATACCTAGCTGATTTCTGGTGGAAGTTAGCCGTAAGTGTCCAAATAATATGCTGCATACTTTCATTATAAAAGCAACAAGTGCATAAACTGGATAAGGGACATAATGGGTGGGGTGTGAGTAAACATAGTAATAGACCCTAGAATGAGCTGCATATGGGACATAGCAAACATGCTGTAACAAGTGTGACATTGCAGTCAGAGGAGAGGAGAAATGTTGAATGCATGCTGTGTGACAGTCAGTCACTGGGAAGCTCTATGCACCTTTATTGGTGTGCCGATGTATTGCTTTCACTTCCAGAACTTGCTGCTGTACACATACCTCGGCGGTCATGTTACATTTACAGTGAAAGATGATGTTGAGCCATTTAAAGTTTGGAACAGTCATAAAACCATAAATTCAGAAAAACCTGTCCTGGAACAGCGTAAGATGAAAACAGAAAGCATTTCAATCTGTCTGAAACTGTCTTCCATTTGAACATTGGTCTTTCTGTCTCACTTTTTGTGATTCAGGCTGTGGATTGACTTATTCATTTACAACACCTTTTGTCGAATATGATTGAAACTGATAAGTAGATTTTGAGTTCATGAATATTTCTGTGGCATTCTGCTCACCTGACCAGAAATAATATCATAATTGCAATTATGACTATGCAATTACTGTCACTGAAAAGAGAAATTGGGAACAGTAATGAATACAAATGACAGTATTTCATTAATTTTACTATCACCCGCAACATTCAGCACGATTTTTCTCAACCCAATACCATTTGTCAGATCTTTGGTCTCACTGGTCTGTGGCTGTACCAAGTAATTACTACTTGACGAATTAGGAGATTTTCTGAGTGGGATGGCTGTCAGTTTTATTAGCGTCCCTTTTTAATGATGAGGGTGGCTTTTATTTTTTTCTGAGCTGTATGTACAAGGGGCTGATCCAGACTCTTGGCAATGCTTGAAGACTGGTCAAATAGAGGACCACAGAAGGAACATTTGGGATGATCGTATCCTGAGTTTTACAGGAAACACCAACGAAATCACTGGGCACTTCAAAGAATCTGTAGTGCTCAAGACTCTGCACAAACCATAGTTGCCAAACCGTTCATTTGAAATAAAGCTTTAAAATGCTAATTTTAAAACTTACCTCACTGTAAAAAACAAATAATAACTGGATGAAGCTGTTTTCCATTTCCAACTTCTGTAGTTTTTCTCTAAGATTTTCAGTATTTATGGATTACTCCATAATCTTGTTCTGCTCAGCATTCTTTGCACATTTTCCATCTTGCCTTCTACTTTTCGCCAAAGAAATCACCAACAAAGGCCTCAGAAAATTGGAAACTTCTCCCAAAGTACATAGACGAAACAAAGAAAGGTATGCAGAGTTAAAGTAAGATCATTCTGTTCGCATGTTGGACTGAGCTTGAAGAGTGAAATGACCTTCTTTTGTGCCTCTCTCATTTTCAGGCTTTTTAGCCTTTGGCCCCCTTTATCCTTTGCAACCCTCTCAATATGTTGTTGCTTCCTTCATTGTAGCTCTAAATGTTACCATACTTTCATAATTTTCAAAAGAAATTGTTACATTAGTTTCTATGTGTCACGCACTCTCTCCACAAGCATTTAATCGTAACTATACACGTTTGACAATGACTTAATCTTTCTTATCTGGTTGCTCAATATTTTATTGCTTTCTCTTCTGTCTATTACTATGTAAGGTGTCATTTTACTTCAGTTAAATAACCCACTTTGCTTCTGTCATAAATCTTTTACTCCTTTAAATTTGAGTGCATTAATTTTGGAAAGTTTCGATTATTAATATTACAAATAGTGGAAATACTACCAAATATCTGCTGGTGGCGCTATTGAGCTTGGCTAGCTCAATATTTTTTGCTCCAAATTCTAAACCATCTTGTTCTCCAAACCATGATCTTATTTTCAGTGATTTTTAGAAACGCAAAATGTCAAGACAAAGAATGTATTGAAATCTGCTATAAATCACCAGCAGTACACATGTAAAGTGAGGTGACTGCACAGTACTTGATATCCAAAGTCTCTCTCACTGTTGTGGTAAATCAAATGTTGGATTGAAGGAATGGATTCTTTCATGAATATTTTATTTCTCTTAATATCATTTAAGAAATGTTTTATACAGTGGCCCACATCAGTTATTCTGTAAACAACGAACCAGGAATGCACAAAGAACAGAATTGTCCTAGACCCTGTGCAGACTGCATGCACATGGGATGAGCAATATTCTGGTCGTACGGTAAACATAACATGCACACACTTTCTCTCTCACATACCACAGACACACACCACAACCACACATCCCCACGCAGACAAATACATACACACGCTTGGACATAAACATACATACAGTGACATACACAGAAGCAGACACATACTCACATATGTGTGTGCGCACATTTTGCTGAAGACATTCCTGATAGCAGTGGAGAAGGAAGAAATGTTTAATTCAGTATTTTCGGGTGTGGAGTGTAGTGATAAAAGAATTTTGTTGGGATTTGATAGGGTGGATACTGAGAGGGTGTTTCTTTCTTGGCAAGACGAGAAGTATGGGTCATCTGCTTAAGAGATGTTTTCTGTCTGAGGGTTGAGTTTATGAAACACCCTTCCCTACAGGTGGTGGAGACAGAATGCATTTAAGGCAGAAGTAGATTGATCCTTGGCTAGCAAGAATCAGAAGTTATTGAGATGGGATGGGGGTAGGGTTTAGCTGGGGATGTAGAATTGAGGCAACAGTCAGATCAACCATGATTCTGTCATATGTTTGTATGAAGGTGTCAGCTGAGTCTTAGTTGGTAATGCTCTGACCTCTGAATCAAAAGGTTGTGAGTTCAAATTCCATTCCAGACACTTGAGCACAAAATCTAGGCTGACATTCTGAGGGCTGTCGTAATTATCTGTTGATGCTATTGATTTTTGGGTCATTCTCACATTGTTATGTGTGGGAATTTGCTGAATACAAATTGGTATATCCTGCTTTATAACAGTGACTGCCCTTCAAAAGGTATGTAAATGGGTGTAAAGCGATTTGGCATATTCCAAAGTCATGAAAGATGCTTTAGTCTTTCTTTATGACTCACCACATTTGAATTGTTTGCTGAGTCTTTCAGCTAACCTTCATGATGGAAGACGCAAGTAATATCCCAAAGATTTAAGAAAGTGAAGGGGTAGAGCTGAATGTGGTGCCCATCAGCAAGGAAAAGGTGCCAGAAAGACTGAATGGTGGATAAATCACCAGATGGACTACACCACAGTGTTTGAAGGGAGATAGCTGATGAGATAGTGGATGTGTTATTAGTGATCTTTCAGGAATTGCTAGAATCAGGGAGGATCCCAGAGAACTGGAAAATCACTAACGTGACACCCCTGTTTAAAAAAAGAGTCAGGCAAAAGGCAGAAAATTACAGACTGATTAGCCTAACCTCAGTTGTGGGTAAGCTCCTGGAATCCATTGTGAAGAATGAGATTTCTGAGTACTTGGAAGTATATGGTAAAATAGGGCAAAGTCAGCATAGTTTCATCAAAGGGAGGTCATGCTTGACAAATCTGCTAGAATTCTTTGAGGAAGTAATGAGCAGGTTAGACCAAGGAGAGTGAATGGATGCTATCTACCTGGATTTCAAGAAGGCCTTTGACGAGGTGCCGCACAGGAGGCTACTGAGTAAGCTAAGGACCCATGGTGTCATAGGCAAGGTGCTCGCATGGATAGAAGCTTGGCTGTGTGGCAGAAAGCAGAGAGTGGAGATAAAAGGGTCCTTCTCAGGGTGGCAGGTGGTGCAAGAGGTGTTCTGTAAGGCTCCTTCAGAGGAGGTTCGTGAGACTGGTCCCAGGAATGAAAAGTTTAATATGTGAGGAACATTTGAGGACTCTGGGTTTATACTTGATGAAGAAACAGACAGAATACTGAATGGCCTGGACAGAGTGGATATTGGGAAGATATTTCCATTGGTAGGAGAGACTAGGGCCTGAGGGCACAGCCTTAGAGTAAAGGGAAGACCTTTTAGAACAGAGATAAGGAGAAACCTCTTCAGTCAGAAAGTGCTGAATCTATGGAATTCATTACCACAGAAGGCTGTGGAGGCCAGGTCATTGAGTATATTTAAGACTGAGATAGATAGGCTCTTGAGTATCAAGGAGATCGAGGGTTCTGGGGAGAAAACAGGAGAATGGGGTTGAGAAACTTATCAGCCATGATCGAATGGCAGAGCAGACTCAATGGGCTGAATGGTTTAAATTTCTGCTCCTATGTCTTATGGCCTTGTGGTATGAATTCTTCAGCTTCGACTATGTGGATTTTAGTAATGTCTCTTCTTTTAGTATTTTATTTAACATTTCCCTCCCCTCAACCCAATCACCACCACCATCACATGTTGCTTCAACATTACAGGAGAATTGCAATTTTAGCAACATCTTTCAAACGTGGATTTTTGGTTGGAATTCGATGAAGTGGTGGAGACTGGTACAATTACAACATTTAAAAGGTGTCTGGAAGGGCACTTGAATAGGAAGGGTTTAGAGGGATATGAGCCAAGTGCCGGCAAATGGGGCTAGATTAGTTTAGGATAGCTGATTGGCACGGATGAGTTAGACTGAAGAGGCTGTTTCCGTGCCTTACTTTTCTACGATGGGTAGCTGATTTCTTTCTGCCACTTCATGCCGATGCTCCTGTAATGGTTTACATTATTTCAGTTCATGTTCAAATGTTTTTAATGTATTTTCTGCTGCACAAATTGAGGGATCTTAATATTTGAAAATCTGAAGCCAAATAGAGAGATCTTGAAATTCACAGAAACATAGTGTCATTGAATTCTAGATTAGAAGAAAGCCATTTGGCCCAATTAGAGTCAAAGAATGATAGAGGTGTACAGCACAGAAACAGACCCTTTCGTCCATCCCGTCCATGCTGATCAGATAACCTAAGCTAGTCCCTGTATAAAAGGGACCTCAGGGGCAACTTTTTCACACAGAGGGTGATGCATGTATGGAATGAGCTGCCAGACGAAGTCGTGGAAGCTGGTACAATTCCAACATATAAAAGGTATCTGAATGGGGACTTGAATAGGAAGGGGTTAGAGGGATGTGGGCCAAGTACTGCAAATGGGACTAGATTAGGTTAGGGTATCTGGTTGGCATGGATGGATTGATTGGATCAAAGGGTCTGTTTCTGTGCTGTACATCTCTATGACTCTAGCCTTACTCGCATGTTCCTTTGAATCAAATGAATCTGCTTCCACTCATCCTTTCAGACATTGCTTTGCAAATTGGAACAACTCGCTGTTTAAAAATATTTCTACTCCTCTTTCCCTTGATCAGTATTGAAATATAAAGTCAGTCTTCAGATATCTTGTGTACTTTTATGATTTTCGATCTTCTTTCTTGACTACAGATGTTTACCTTGAAGAGAATAATCTGGAACCAAAGTTCCTGCTCGCTTTCTCTGAACTGGCTTGAATTGCCTGTGGCACTAAACTTTATGCTAATATATATTTGTGTGTCTGCTTTAGAGCTGTTTCTATACCTATTGTCATATATTTTTCCATTTGATCAGTTAAGTGTTTTCTCTAAATCCCTGTGACACAATTCTCCTCTACACAATGTCTGTAAATAGGATTTGACATTTGTATTAAGGTTACAGTGTGCCAGATGTATGTGTCAAGTTCCCCTGATGGCTCAGCTTTTTAAAGGTTGAGTGCGGTTACATTATCCAGACCAGAAATGGCCCAGATATGATAAACGGACTGGCTGATCTCAATTGGGGCAATATCAAGCACATTGCAATTGCCTTTTGCATTGCTGGGCAAGTGAGAAATTTATCTCGGTTCCCTGCTTCTGCTCTGTTGTCCTTCAGTGTGTGCTGGAAGCCAAGTGAGACCTGTTCCTGCTGATGCATATTGTTTAAATTTATGTGTGAAAAATTGCTTGGGTAAGGCACCAGAAACTGGATCACTTCACTCCAAGGAGCCCTAACCCAGAAAAGAGGGTGAAAATTGACAGGAGGAGAATTAGAAAAAACTGTAGCTTATTCATTATCAGGCTCTGTTGAAATGCCGTGGTACCTCAAGGCCAGTTTCTGTGACAGCTCAGCCAAGTTCGACAAAGAAAGAGCACAGATTCTGTCATGGGTTGATCCAATTTCTGAGGACCATTGCAGTACATTTATATCTTAAAGAAATTGTAATAGTGAAGAGTGGCAGAAAAATAACACAGAAGAGGCTATCAACCTCCAGGCAACATATAATTAAAATTGAAAAATAATAACACGCAGCACACTGATGTAGCAGCATCTTGCAGCAAAAGGCAAACAAAAGGGTTGTCAATTTTAATAGGTATCCTTTTAGTACACCCACAAATTGCTAACACAATTCTTAGAACATTATCATAAAAAGAGAAACATATTCATTTAGAAATCATTTTCTTCTCTGTCATAAATGATGCATCTTCAACAGTAGCATGTCTCCCCACCCTGCAGTTTTTTTCCTGGAGTTGGGCCAAGAATTATGTTGAGAACGATGTATTACTTTAAGTTTAATTTACATTTTGGGGTTAAAAAGCAGAGAGACGTTGCTTTTAGTTTCATTTTGTAGAGTTGTTCTGTTAGTGGTGCTGTAAAATGTGAAAGTTTGCTTGCTTACATGTATTTTGGTGTGGTTTTGAACCCTTAAGCATTAAAAATTAAAGGTGAAGTTGCCATAGTCCTACCGGATCATAGGGCTTCTGTCTCATGATAGAGATGACTGGTGGTGATTTAACCTGAGGGTCACCACGCTTCAGGCAAGGGGGGAGATTGAGAAGGAGAGTCCTTCATGGTAATATCAACCAGTGCAGGAATTGAACCCATGCTATTGATATCACTCTGCATCACAAACTGGTCATCCAGCCAATTGAACTAACCAAAACCACTCCCCTACCCTGCCCTTCAAGCATTGGCCATTAACAAAAAAAATGTAGAAGAGAAAAATGTTGTTCTATTGCATTTTGTTCGAGGTTCAGGGATACGAAGAAAGAACAGTCCAGAAAGACAGTTAGTCTTGTGTGTAAGTATGCTAGAGAGTGGAGGCTCACGAGTAAGAAACCTGGCAAAAGCTGTTAGGAGCTGAGTTTAGGGCACTCATGCTTAAGCATTAGTTCAGTGTGCTGCTCAGGAATTGTTTGAAAGGAAACCGCTTGCAGCTGTAATAATCTGAACAAGAAGCCTTAGTGTGGAGATAGTGGAAAACTTCACTGGATTCAGGTATTTCGAGGGATATTGCTTGAATAAAAGGTATAATGTTTTAGGCTCCTTTTCTGATGTTTGTAGTGTCATGACTCATTGCAGTAGTACTCCTGTATTTCTTGAATCACAAATATGCTTAAACCATCAAATGTGCAATTTTACCAGATTGTGTAATTCATGTTAAAAGAATATGCACACTAGACTTTTTCATAAACGAGAGAATAGCTATTTATTGCAATCAGCTGTATTTTAACCAAAAGCAAAAAATAGACAAATTGAGTTGCTAAGCAATATAATGTAAACTCTATCTCATTCTCAAAATTCCCATAAACATGCACATGGATTCACAAAGACACAGGTCACAAATATTATAAGTCAAGAAGGAAAACAAATGTCACAGAAGCGCAGTATGATGCCAATCTCACAGACTTTGAGTCTCTTTTTTTCATTTCTTTATACTCTTTGTTGATAATACAAAGTAGTGAATACACTGACTTTCAGTCTTTCATTCGCTGGTTATGATCCATACTTTCGCTGCCTCTTCAGGTGGTTTTTCCCCTTTTCCTTTGAACAGTGGATTTGCAGAGAGAACAATTTACAGAGAACGGTGAGGAAGAGTAGCTAGCTGCTATGGATTTTCTTTTATTTATCTACACAGACAGGAGAGAGAGATGGATGCTTTGTCTTTGCAGGCTGGATGTTTCTCCTGTATTGTTCTCACCTAAGCTGTGACCACCTGCCTACTAATCAATCAATCAATCAAGGAAGTAGTTATTACAATGCTGACTCCTGAGTCCAGAACAACTGATCCTGATTGAAAAGACAGTTGGAAAACTGTCTCTGACTAAAGCTGTCCTGAACACACAAGTGATAGAAGTTTGTTCCATTAACATGTTTTTAAAGATTCCACATCATGAATAAAGGAATTCCTCCTTTTATCAGTCGTAAATGGGTTGTGTTATTTTGATGTCCTCTGCCTAGACCCTCTCCCCTGCTCCTCCAGTGGAAACATTTTTTTTGCATCTACCCTGTAAAATCCGGTAAGATTGTCTTTCATTCTTCTGAGTGTTAGAGAATACAGTCTTGATAGTTCCACTTCTCTCCTTAATGCATTCCCATCCTCCACGCTCACTTAATCCCAAATTCTGTTGTCCATATTCTCTCAATTTTGTGTTTAAATCTGCTCATGTTCCTGTATCTCCCCATCTCTATGACCTCCTTAGACTTGAATGATATCCAGTATATTAAATCATGTACATTTAAATATGTCAATCAGTAAGACATTGAAATAATATTTCTGAAGGACCTTTAACAATAAACTATCCTTAATTAAAATAGGTACCATTAACAGGAGAATATTAATCTTTTGTAGATGCTGCTGTTCAAACACAATTATTGTTTTAAATGCTGCAGAGAGTTGTAGATTTCTATCTTAGATCAACTTGTATGTGCTGCCCAGATAACAAGTACCTTTGTTTTTTTCCTGCTGTTTGCTGTAAATGTCAAATGTTATTTTGAACTGAAGACAACTGACAGCCATCTATTATTTATTTTCCTGTGTTTTCCTGTATATTTTATAGTTGAGGTGAATCTTCCTTTATTAAGTTGAAGGCGTGTACTGTACATTTGAGAGTGAAAGCTGAAAAGCTGGCAAGCACCTGTCATGTGACTGACAGCAGGTACAAAGTGTACTGGACAATCTGAAGATGTAACATTTGAGCTGTAACTCAGATACTGAGTTGTTTTCACAACGATTCAAATTTATCCAATCAGTTTAAGTTATGCCCCAAGGTACTAAAACCCAATCAAATTTGAATTTTACTGTTTTGACAACATCGAAGCAATGAGACAATTTGATGTTTTGGGATATAAAAACATTTTGGACAGTCAGCCAGAAAAAGAGCACCTTCTGCCTTCAAATGACTGCTATTCAAAACACTCTCTCTAAAAGGTACCTTTTTTCATATGAAATTTTTACGCAGCAGAAGACCAAAGATGACTTAGGGAGGTCTGCAGAGGAGGATCAACTCAGCTGGTTGGTTTTGAAAATTGATTTGCTGTAAATTTAATTAGGGCTTTATTGGATTGTTATGCTGTCACAGAATGGGAGGTAGATAACAAACCTTTTAAGAGAAAGGATGATTAGGGTTGTGAATAATTGATGTTATGAAGCGAGGTGAGCTTTTCTGTGTGTTTGGTTTAATTAACAGAAGGGTTTACTCCATGGCATAACACTTCCAATGTGAGGTAGAAACCAGGTGACAAGCAATACCAAATTTCAAAGCATTAGGGGCTGGCCGTATGTTTACCCCCATTAGTTTTATTTCTAACAAACACATCAGCTTGAGATGGGAAACAGAAAAGCAATGAACAAAAGAGGCTTTAAATATTTTACTCCACAAATGCTGATTGATCTGCTGAGAATTACCAGGATTTTTGTTTATAATTTAGATTTCCAGCCTCCACTGATTTTGCTTTTCTGTTCAGCTATAAAATCAATATCTATTGCACTGACTCTTATTTTTAAAGCATTCCTTTCCACAACCTCAAAACATAACCCGTCTTACACCCCTGAGTCATCCTTCATCCTGCAGTACACATCATATCTGACTGTAGAAGATATTGATGTGGGAGGTGTAAGGGGTTATATATTTTTCTTTTCTGGACTAGAAATTGAAGTGGATGTTGGACTGCTACATTACTAAAATACTCGGAGAATTTTGCAACTTTATTACTTCTTGAAGCATTAAGACTATTACTTTGAGACTGAGTGGGACCAAGGGTCTTTGAATTAAGGAAAGACTGCTTGATAATAAATAGCCCTTGGATTACTGGAGCTGCAGTTTGCTGCAAATCAGCAGGTGCAGAGCAGTTTGAGACATCCAGTGCCTGCAAACTGAAAGCACCTTTCTCTCTCCATGTGGATAAAAACAGAAAAAAACCCATGAAAGCTTAAAAGAGAGGATTCTAACAAGAAAAGGCCTTTGTTTGTGAGATCAATTATTGCAGTGAAAAACAATGAAAGACAACATCATTGCTAAAATCAAAAGGAGTGGATGAGACAATTTAACACACCCTTTCAGAATCTGGACTTCTGATCTTCAGAATTTTCTTTACATTTTTTTCTGCCTATAACATCTGTGTCAAGCTACCTGTCTTTGTCTGCCTTAAGTGTGTCCATATATTTGGGGTTTTTGAAGGATTGTCGATTAGGATTCCTTTCTTTACTATTTGCTAAAGTGTGTTACAGTAAATATACTTACTTTTTGTTAATATTGAAACCTGTTGTGAATTGCTTTTGTCCTGAATAGTAGTCACAGGCGATTGGTCAGGTTAGTTAATGGTCTCATTAAGATTTTATGCATTTTGCAATGGTTTGTAGAAGAGATGATTTCCAGAAAGAAAAGAGGACATGACGTATGATGGCCAGGAAGAAGATCAATGCTTGTAGTGACCCCAAGCAAAATGGGGCAACCGAAAGAAAATGAAGAATGTTAAACATGATATAGGCAGACTCACTCACATGCAACCTGAATTAGGGAAATACAAATATGCATAAACTGGGGCTGTTTCTTTTAGATTGAGGAATATTATTTGGCGGAGATGAATCCACATGGAACAGAGCAGATAGAAATTGATAAGCTGTTTTCAGCAATTGAGGAACCTACGTATGAGGCAAGTTTTAAAAAAAATATACAAAGGAGCAGTTAATGCTATAGAATTACAGTGGTTGAGGCAGAGCCTGCAATCAGCATTCCCAAATGGGTTAGATATGTCGTTGAATGTCATGTTGGACTTGAAATGATACCTCTGTTTCTCCTCACAAGCTGCCAGACCTGCTAGTTTCTTCAACACTGTTTTTATTTCAGATTTGCATCATCTGCCATATTTAGTTTTTATTAGGTTAGGTGTATGGTTGGAGATCTCTGGTCCCACTAGCCCGAAGGATGCCACAATGTTGGCAGTGAACTGATCTTGCATTCATCTGAACCACATGAATTGTTGGGAGGTGTCGAGTCTCACCATTCCAGCGCAGGAAATTCACCACAAGTTTCTAGCTTGTAAGATTAATTGTGTGGATAAAGAAAATCTGGAATATCAAATTAACTTTGTTGTAGTGCGATTGGGATAGGGGAGGGGAATGAGCATGGGTGCTACTTAAAGGCAGCTCCTTGTCTCTTTCTGTACTGATGCTTCATCCTGAATCAACTTTCTTGGCAGTTTTTCTCATTGCTTTCCACTCAGGGCTAGGGTGAGAGGAGACAACCCAAAGTCTAATCATATACTAACCATTTGGCCAACTGAACTAACCTGCCTCACAGGACAAAGTAACATCAGTTTAAATTAGTAAAGGATAAATGTGTGGCAGACTTTACACAAGGTATGGACCATGCAATAGAGTCCTTCAGGAAATACTTGTAATTAGGCGACATTGGATATTTCTAGCTGGATGAATTAAGATGGTCCAAAAGACCCGACTCACATGTAGGAGAAAGTGAGGACTGCAGATGCTGGAGACCAGAGTTGAAAAATGTGATGCTGGAAAAACACAATAGGCCAGGCAGCATCCGAGGAGCAGGAGAATGAAGAAGGGCTTATACCCGAAACGTCGATTCTCCTGCTCCTCGGATGCTGCCTGGCCTGCTGTGTTTTTCCTACTCACATGTAACCAACTCATAATGTTCCTAGTTTGTTCTCCTCAGATGGAGGAGAGAGAGAGAGAGAATACATAGGGACTAGAGTGAAAAAGAAGTAGAAACAAAATTGTTTAGCAGAGAGGCAAGCAGGCTTTTATTCACGTGTCTGTCATTTCCTCCTTGTTTCAGTAGAAATGCAAAAGAGGTGATGTGGGTTGATCTGTTCCTTATATTTTGTTTTATCTTCCATTTTGAGGAGCAATGCTTGATTTTTCTAGTGTTTTGGCTGAAATTGAGAATTGGTTCAAATTAAAGACAGTGATTGCCGAAATCAATACATCAGTCTGCTGTTTGTTTTAAAAACAGGAATGCACTCAGTTATAATTATCTTTCTGATATATCTTTCAATAAATATATGCTTAATTATCAGTTTCAAAGTTTATTTATTCGAATGAATCATCAAGGCACTTAAAAGATCACAGAGCATGTTATGTAGATGATGCATTGAATATGCTTAATCCACATTGAAATTTGAGATTTAATCTCTGTTTGTCACACTTCATTAGTTCCCAAATCCTGTTTTCCTGTCTCTGATTTCCAAGGCAGCGTAGTGCCTTTGTTAAAGTGTAAAGAAGGTATTAATGAACTGGAATTGAGCAGAATGTACAATTCCTAGTTCATTTTAACTAACATCTGATGAAGGAGCGACGCTCCAAAAGCTAGTGTGTTTCCAATTAAACCTGTTGGACTATAACCTGGTGTTGTGTGATTTTTAACATTTTAACTAAAACTGTCATTTCTATGCAGAGGAAAATTATTGAGGAATGAATGAATTCTTCTGCAGTTCCAGTTCTTTAGACCGTTCCTGCTCTGAAAATTTCAATGGGAATTGACTAAAACCGTTCAAAAAGGCTACAAATCTCATGCCAGTACCGTGGCTGGCTAATAATAAATAGTTTCTTCTTCGAAGGCTTGGAAAACAACAGATCCTGAGCAAATAAAAATTAGTTGCTGAGCAGGGCATGTTAAAAAAAATTGCTGACCCAAATGGTGAGGGATTAAAAGTTCAGCTGGCCTTGGACCTATGGTTCTATGAGCTGGATTCAATTGGTTGAATTTGAGAAAAAGGGTTGTAGCAAGATAATAGGCATGACAGGGCTAATGCTGCACAGATGGTTAACGATGTGATGGCTATTGAGGAGCCAGAAAGACGAAGTACAGACGTCACTGCATTTAAAGCCCTTTTAATTAATAAAAAGAGAGTTACAGTGGGTTAAGCATTGTGAACTGAGGGTGTGTTCAGCTTCAATACACAACAACAAAGTTCCCTCTTCCGGTGTCACTCAGGATTTATTGGACTCCCTACTCTTTAACAATGTGTGTGGCTGACATTAACAGGCATATATCTGTACTTAGATGAGAAGGCCTTTGTAAGAAGACAAAGTCACTGTTTTGCCGATTAGCATCTATTTAGAAAGTGATTTTTCTTCTCGGTAGCTACACTTTCCTGTATAACTGAACTTTTTAGTTATCGTAAGAACCTTATGTACATTTTTCTTTGGATTGGAAATGAGAAGACATGTTTTTTGAAAAAGTAAAAAATGTATGAAAGCTTTTACTAATTTTCAGAAAATCTGATGTGAAAATTTATTTGATGTCTGTTGTTCATTATTATAAAAAAAACTTTTCTTGGTATGGAGAGATTCTGTTTAAGTGTTGTGGTGATATCTGAAAAACAAATATTAAAATATAAGAAAAAAAAACGAACACACGGGGCCATTCAGCCTCGAAATTCATACTGTGAAATCATGACTGCTCTGTAAGTTAACCCTATGTCCTTAACTTTTGCCCTACCTTAATAAACATCTATCAAAGTTAGATTTAAATTAAAATTGAAGCATCAATTGCCACTTATAGAAAAGAGTTCCAAACTTTTACCACCATCTGTGTACAGTATTTGTTAATTTCACTCCTGAAAGCTCTTTCTCCAATTTTTAAACTATACTCATTTGACTCCCCAACTAGTGGAAATACTTCCTCTCTATCTGCTTTCCTAAATATCTGAAGCTTGAATCAAATCACACCTTAATTTTCTAAATTCCAGTAAATACTACCCTAGTTCATTTCAAGTTCCCTTGTCAATCTGTGTGACCCCTAAAGTCATACAGCGTGGAAACCGAGCCTCTGCTCCAACTCATCCGTGCTGACCAGGTTTCCCAAACTAAACGAGTTCCATTTGCCTACGTTTGGCTCGTATCCCTCTAAACCTTTCCTATTCATGTACCTGCCCAAATATCTTTTTAAATGTTGTAACTGTACTTGCATCTACCACTTCCTCTGGCAATTCATTACATATATGCACCACCCTCTGTTTGAAAAAGTTGCCTTTTTAAGACCCTTTTAACTGTTTCCCTCTCCTCTCCCACTTGCCCTCTAGTTTTGAACTCCCTTACCCTAGGGAAAAGAATATGCCATTCACCATTTCTGTGCCTGCCATGTTTTTATAAATCTCTATAAAGTCACCCCTCAATCTCCTATGCTCCAGGAAAAGAAATCCCAGCTTATCCAGCCTTGCCTTATAAATCAAACCTTCCAGACCCAGTAACATCCTTGTAAATCTTTTCTGCACCCTTTCCAATTTAATAATATCCTTTCTATAACAGGGCAACCAGAAGTGTACACACTATTCCGAAAGTGACCTCACCGATGTCCTGTACAATGCAACATAATGTCCCAACTCCTATCCCCAGTGCTCTAATCAATAAATGCAAGCCTGCCAAATGCCTTCTTCACCACACTGTTTACCTATGATGCCATTTTCCATGAACTATGTATCTGAATCCCCAAGTCTCTCTGTTTGACAACACTCTCCATTGCCCTACCATTAACTAAATAAGTCCTGCCCTTGTTGGTCTTACCAAAATGCAGCACTTCACATTTATCTAAGTTAAACTCTATCTGACACTCATCAGCCCATTACCCCAGCTGATCAAGATCCCATTGTATTTTAAGACAAGAAATTAATTGACTTGTATTGTAGTTAAAATTGTTTCCAACAGTGGCAAGATATTCTTGAAATTGTGTCTAATGGAGGCAAGTGGGCTGGCAAGAACTAAATTGTTTGGCACAGAGAATAAGTCTTACTGTTCCATCATAGAGAGATATTAGTATGGTAGAGAGATAATGAAAGGAGCAATTATTTCTATTCATCCAGATAGTTTTTCTTTTTTGAAAGGTTTTTTTGGTTGATTTTGAAATTAAATGTTAACAATAAGGGGGATGAAATAATTCAAAGTCATCTCAGCCCAAGAGTATAGAATGAGGCACAACGAATAGTTTTCAATATCTGTGTTCTTAGGCGGCCCCCTTATACCAAGTCATGCTTTAGATATTGCCAACTGTTGAAACAGGAAGTCACCATTGAACATATTCACACATTCATGGTCAAAACGGAGCAAGCCATGTATAGGCATAGTTAGAGAGAATGATAGAAACTGTGTGAGGCCATGTCAGCAAAATGGTTACCTGTAAGACGATCAGACATAGTAGCAGAATTAGGCCATTTCACTGAGGATGTGCCATACTGTAAGAGGGTCAGTGCTGAGGGAGTGCTGCTCTGTCTGTAAGTCCATACGCAACAGGAGCAGAATTTTGATATTTGGCCTAATGAGTCTGTTCCACCATTTGAACATGGCTGATATGTTTCTCAAACACATTCTCCTGACTTCTCCCCATAATCCTTGATCCCTTTACTAATCACAAACCTACCTATCACTGTCTTAAGGACACTCAATGACTTGGTGTCCACAATCATCTGCGGCAATGAATACCACAGACTCTCATCCTCTGGCTGATGAAATTCCCCCTCATCTCAGTTCTTAAACATCATCCCTTCACTCTGAGGCTGTGCCCTCAGGTCATAGTTTCTCCTACGAATGGAAACATCTTGTTCACGTCCACTTTATCCGAATCTCACAGTATTCAATCAGGTCTCCCTTCATCCTTCTAAACTCTATTGAGTACAGACCCAGAGTCCTCAACAGTTTCTCATATGGCAAAGCCCATATTCCGAGGATAGTTATTATGAAGTAGTTCTTTTGAACCACCTCTGGATCCCCTCCAAGATGAGTAAGTCCTTTCTTGGATTATGGGGCTCAAACTGCTCTCAGTATTCCAGATATGGTTTGATCAGGGCCTGATCCAGCCTCAACAGTGCACCTTTGTTCTTGTATTCCAGCCCTCTCGAAATGAATGCTAGCATTGTATTTGCTTTACTAATTGCCAACTGAATCTGCATATTAATGTTAAGTGAATCCAGACTTAGGACTCCTAATTCCTGTCTGCTACAAATTTCTGAAGCCTTTCCCCATTTAGAAAATTGTCTACACCTTATTCTTTCTGCAAAGTGCATAACCTCACACTTTCCCACATTGTTTTCTATCTGCCACTTCTTTGCCCACTGTCCTAGCCTGTCCAAGTACTTCTGCAGCCTTTTTACCATAAGACCATGGATGTAGGAGCAGAAATTAGGCCATTTAGTCCATCGAGTCTGCTGTGCCATTCAATCAGGGCTGATAAGTTTCTCAATGCCATTCTCCTCTTTCTCCCTGTAATCCTTGATCCTCTTAATACTCAAGAATCTATCTATCTCTATCTTAAATATACTCAATGACCTGGCCTCCACAGCCTTCTGTGGCAATGAGTTCCAAAGATTCGCCACTTTCTGGCTGAAGAAGTTTCTCCTTATCTCCGTCTCTTTGCACACAGAATTTTGAATTTTCTCCGCATTTGGAAAATAGTCCCTGCCTCTATTCTTCATACCAAAGTGCATGACCTCACACTTTCCTACACTGTACTCCATCTGCCACTTGTTTGCCCACTCTGTGAACCTGTCCAAATCCTCCTCCAGCCTCCTTACTTCCTCAATGCTACGTGTCTCTCTATATATCTTTGTGTGGTCCTCAAACTTAGCCAGAATGCCCTCAGTTCCTTCATCTAGATCGTTAATGTGTAAAGTGAAAAGTTGTGGTCCCAACATTGAGCCTTGTGCAACACCACCTGCCATCCTGAGAAGGACCCTTTTATCTCCACTCTCTGCTTTCTGCCAGACAGCCAGGCTTCTATCCATGCGCGCACCTTGCCTCTAACACTGTGGGCCTTTATCTTATTCAGTAGCTTCCTGTGCAGCACCTTGTCAAAGTCCTTTTTGAAGTCCAGGTCTTCACCACTATCTCTGGCAGCTAATTCCATCCACGCACTACCCTCTATGTGAAAGTTGCCTCTTGGGTCCCTTTTAAATTTTTCCCCTCTCACCCCCTCAACCTATGACCTCTAGTTCTGAACTCCCCAACCCCAGGGATAAGACCTTGTCTATTTATCCTATCCATGCCTCTCATGATGTTATAAACTTCGATAAGGTTACCCCTCAGCCTCTGACCCTCCAGGGAAAACAGCCCCAACCTACTCAGCCTCTCCCTTTAGCACAAACCCTCCAACCATGGCAATATCCTTGTAAATGGAGTATGTCACAAAGGTGGTCCTTTTTTCTAAAAACTGTTCTTTTTCTCAAGGATGCTGTGTCCTTGAGTTTTTTCAGAGAAGCTGTAAACAGGCTGGGCTCCGAAATGGTCGGGTTTGGTTCCGAGATGAAAGGCCTTTTTGTTGATACGTAAACAGATGAGTCTTTAGGCCAAAGCTTTTATGTTTTTAGAAGTAACCTGTATAAGTCAAGGGGGCATGGCCAGCTGTCTAACTGAGCAGTTCAGTCCAAAGCTAGTTAAGGCAGTGCAGCAGTGGGGTGTGTGGAAACAGGCTGCTAGATTCTTCCTCCTTCTGTCCTTCAAACTTTGACCTGTAAGCCTTTGTTTCATTTTTACTGTGTTTAAGGGGTTTGCTTTTGGAGATTGTTGTGGATATTCAGAACAACATAATGAAGTCTAGTTTGGATAGACTGAGTTCTGTAGGGGTTCTTTTATTCTGTTCTTTGTATTTCTTTGGGTAATTTTGTGAATAAATTTTTGTCTGTTTTAAAACCTGGTAGTCAACCTTGCTTACTTACTCTGGATAACTTTCACTTTGCACTTACTGAAACAAGTTGTAAAGTTATGCTCTGAGCTGTAACAAGTACAACATAGGAAAGTGTGAGGTCATATACTTTGGTAGGAAGAAGAAAGGCATGGACTATTTTCTAATTGGGGAGAAAATTCAGAAGTCTGAAGGACAAAGAGACTTGGGAGTTCGAGTCCAGGATTCTCTCAAGGTAAACTTGCAGGCTGAGTTAGTGGTTAGGAATGCAATGATGGCATTTATTTGGGAGGACTTGAATATAAAAGCAGGGATATACTTCTGATGCTCTCTAAAACTCTGGTCAAACCACATCTGGAATATTGTGTGGAGATTTGGGCCCCATATCTCAGGAAGGATGTACTGGCCCTGGAGTGTGTTCAGAGGAGGTTCATGAGACTGGTCTCAGGAATGAAAAGCTTAATATGTGAGGAACATTTAAGGACTCTGGGACTATACTCGATGGAGTTTCGAAGGATGAGGGGGGAATCTAATTGAAACGTACAGAATACTGAATGGTCTGAACAGAGAGAATGTTGGGAAGATGTTTCCATTGGTAGGAGAGACTATGGCCTGAGAGTACAACCTTAGAGTAGAGCTCTAAAACAGAACGGAGATAAGGAGAAACCTCTTCAGCCAGAGAGTGGGGAATTAATGGAATTCATTGCCACAGAAGGCTGTGGAGGCCAGGTCATTGAGTATACTTAAGACTGAGAGAGAGAGGTTTTTCAGTATCAAGGGGATCAAGAGTTATGGGGAGAAAGCGGGAAAATGGGGTTGAGAAACTTAGCAGCCATGATTGAATGGTGGAGCAGACTTAATGAGCTGAATGGCCTGATTTCTACTCCTATGTCTTATTGGCTGTCCTTGGTCTCACGTGCTCATTACTTCCTCAAAGAATTCTAGCGGATTTGTCAGGCATGACCTTTCCTTGATGAAACAATGCTGACTTTCACCTATTTTACTATACACTTCCACGTATTCAGAAATCTCATCCTTCACAATGGATTCCAGGAGCTTATCCACGACTGAGGTTAGGCTAATTGGTCTGTAATTTTCCACTTTTTCCCTACTCCCTTTTTAAACAGGGACGTCATTTTAGCAATTTTCCGGTCCTTTGGAATCCTCCCTTATTCTAACGATTCCTGAAAGATCACCTCTAAAGCCTGCACTATCTCTTCAGCTATCTCCCTTTGCACTCTGGGGTGTAGTCCATCTGGTCCAGATGATTTATCCACCTTCAGGCCATTCCATTTTTCTAGCACCTTTTCCTTGGTGATGGCCACCATACTCAGCTCTGCCCCCTCACTCTCCTGAATTTTTGGAATATTACTTGTGTCTTCCACTGTGAAGACTGACACAAAGTAATTGTTCAGTTCCTCAGCCATTTCCTTGTTCCCCTCTACTATCTCTCCAGTGTCATTTTCCAGCTGCCCCATGTCCTCTTCTGCCTCTCTTTTGCCTTTTATATATCTAAACAAATTCTTACAATCTTCCTTTATCTTACTGGCTTGCTTACCCTCATATTTAATCTTCTCCCTCCTTATTTCTTTTTCTGTTGCCCTCTGCTGGTCTTTATAAGCTTTCCATTCCTCTGGATTCCCACTTTCCTTCACCACATTAATTGCTTTCTCTTTTGTTTTTATGCTATCCCTGACTTCCTTTGTCAGCCATGTTTGCCTCATCCTCCCTGTACCATGCTTCTTTTTCCTTGGGGTGAATCTCTGTGTGTCCCAGAAATTCCTACCATTGCCGTTCCACTGTCTTTCCTGCTGGACCCCTCTCCTAGTCAATTCTACCCAGCTCCTCCCAAATGACTCTGTATTTGCCTTTATTCAGCTGTAATGCTGTTACCTCTGATTCTATCTTCTTCTCAAAATGCAGAGTAAATTCAATCATCGTATGATCACTGCCTCCTAAGGTATCCTTCACCTTAAGCTCCCTTATCAAATCTGCCTCATTGCACAACACTAAATCCAGAATTGCCTGTTCCCTCTAGCTGAAGTTGCTCCAAAAAGCCATCTCATAGACATTCCACAATTTCCTTTTCTTGCAATCTACTACCAACCTGATTTTCCCAGTCCACCTGCATATTGAAATCTCCCAAGATCACTGTAACTTTGCCTTTCCTGCACATGTTTTCTATCTCCTGGTATATTTTGCACCACAGCTCCTGACTATTGTTTGGAGGTCTGTACATAACTCCAACTATAGCTTTTTTCACATTTTGCAGTTCCTCAATTCAACCCCACAAATTCTACACCATCTGACCTACTTTGTTTCTTACTCTTGATTTAATTTCATTTCTTACTAATAAGGCAACCCTACCCCCTCTGCCCACCTACCTATCTTTTTGATACGATGTTTATACTTGAATATTCAGCTCCCAATCCTGATCCCCTTGCATCCACATCTCTGTCTTGGCCACCATTTGAACATGCCAATTTTGATCTGTGCCACTAGCTCATTACCTTATTCCTTATACGCTGTGCATTCAGATATAACATCTTCAGTCCTGTATTAACCGTCCCTCTTCTCATTGTCATTTCGTTTGTCCAATGTGCTTGAAGTTTCGTTGCAAGCCCTTTCTAGCCTTCTCAACACCGCATCTATCTTTCTGTCATCTGCAAACCCAGCAACGATGCCCTCCATTCCAGCGTCCAAATTGTTAATGTGTAACATGAATAGTTGTGGTCCCAACACTGACTTCTGTGGAACTCCAGTAGTCACAGGCTGCCATCCAGAAAAAGACCCTTTCATCGCCTCTCTCTGCCTTCTGACAGTCAGCAAATCCTCTCTTAACTTGCCATTAACTTGCCCCTAACCCTATGGGCTTTTATTGTATTTAGCGTGGCACCTTGTGAAAAGCCTTCTGGAAACCCAAACGGATGATGTGCACTGGCTGTCCTCTGTCTAACTTTCTTTTTATTTCCTCAAAGGATTTAAACAGATTTGTCAGGCATGAAATTCCCTTGACAAAGCTGTGGTGACTTAGCTGTATTTTATCATGCACTTCCAAGTACTCTGCAATCTCATCCTTAATAACTGGCTTGAAAATCTGACCAATGTCAAGCTAACTGCATATAATTTCCTGTCTTCTGCCTCCTCCCTTCTTAAACAGGGGTATTATATCAGCCATCAGACCCTCCCTGACTCCAGTGATTCCTTAAATATCACCGTCAATTCCTCCACAAATCTCCTCAGCTATCTCCTTCAAAAGCCTGGATATCAGTCCAACTGGTCTGGAATTAGAGACCTTCACACCTTTCAGCTTCCTCAGTAACTTCTTAGTGATGACCACTAAACTCACCTGTGCCCCCAAACTCCCTTGGAGTTCAGATATGGTACTAGTGTCTTCTTCTGTGAAGATTGATGCAAAGTACCTATTCAGTTCTTCTGCCACTTGTTTGTTCCATGTAAGTACTACTACTGAGTGGAAAAAGTCAGACATAAACCCAACAAGTTTTTAAATGTGTATAATCTGTCTTTCAGCCTGTCTGATATTAAATATTAAGCTGGTGGATCTCAAATTTAAAACATTGCCAATTCCTTTACCCAATCCTTCTCTAATCCACATCTTTGAGCCACACAATCCCATTCCCAGATTGTAGGGCAGACTCCAGACCTCTTCTTTATTCTACCAGACTGTAGAATTCATCACTCAGAAATCCCAGCAATAGCAAGAATGATAATTGATTCTCTTCCTCCAAACCTGATCCTAGTGCTCTAGGAATGTCTATGAATCACCTTTAACACACTAACTACTTGTGAAGGTGCCTGAACATTTTCATGTCTTCACATTACAGTAGAAAGGGTATCAGTCAAGCTTGAGATTAGCCAACTGATGGACCAACATTCACAGATACTGCAAGAGAGAAGAATATTGAGCATAGATTTTTGGGTTTTTCTTTTATTAGTTGCCTTCCTGAAACTAAGAAAACCACACTATGTGCCTGTGACTGCTCAGTGCTGTACAAAATGCCTTGTCTTCTACTTCTAGATGTTGACCATATGGAGTGTCTTTCCAGACGGTCAGCATTTGAGCAATCGAGGTTACAATTTCGCCATGTCTATTATGAGGCTGAATCTGTAATATTGCTGCAACTACTGCACGCATTCATCAAGTCATTTTTGTAACTTGTTAATTGTTCTGGCCACAATTTTGGAAGTTGTTCTGTACAGAATAGCATGTCAAACGTCTCACCTTTCCAGGATCAGAGCAGAAAGATTGATTCAGTAGCTCATGCCACTACAGACATCAATTTACCTTTTGTTTACCTTTGGCTCCATTTAGAGTGAAATAACCTCACTTAGAGTGAAATGATCCCTCAAGGAACGTTTTGACATCTTGCATGGTACTGTTGCATCATAGTTAATTATGTGGACGTGCCTTTTATAAGATTTTGAATTATAATGTTCATCTTTGCACAGGTAAGAAAACGTCCTTGCGAAGCTTTGCAGACCACTTTACGTTTAATGGTTCCTCAGAAGTCCTTCCGTATGTTCATTCAATTTTAAACTGAGTGCAGTTCAAGAAGCTTGTCCCTATTGCCTGTTAATATCACTTGTGAGCCTTGCTGTGCATACTTAGAACCAGTAGCTGATGTGCAAGCCTAAAAGCTCTTTGTTGGTAATGCAGGCTTAAAATGAAACAACTGATTTCATTTTAATTTCCATGACTAATCCATTAGATAACATGGAAACTTCAGCAACAGTCTAATTGAAGTGTTCCTTTTTCTTAGGTATTTCTTAGAAGTGAGAGTTGCACCAACTCATCCCAGAAGAATTGGAACTCTGACTGAATCTTTCTTCATTTCTACAAGTAACAGTAGTGGTGATAAGGGATCGAGTTTGAGTTAAATGATGAACTTGAGCTCTGATGCAGTAAAGAAGCAGATTTTTTTTTGATTTTCCATATTTGGGAAGAAATTATGAAGCTTCACTGCTGGTAATAGTGCCTTATGAATTTGCAGCAGAATTGGGGTTGCGCTACAGCCCCATCCCTATTTTCTGTCTAATGAGGTCATGTATCATTCAGAGAGTTTTGCGTTTTCTGCATTTATAATCTGTTCTTTATTACTTAAAATGTGCCCTAAATATTTTTGTAATTAGTTGGCCTGACTGAAGGTTTTATAGTGTTGGGCATTGCCATGATGAAACTAACCCAAAGCGGTGCTTAGCAGTTACTTTCTCCATAAGAAAGGAGTAAAAACAAAACCCGCAAAAATTGTTAACTTGATCATTCTTGTGATGTAAGTGTTAAATATAATGGCAATAGTGAGTTGTACACTCAGTGTTTGAAGAGGAAGAGGCAGAATAATATTTTGGATGAGACCCTTTTCCATTTCTTGTTTTCTGATCTCACCTACTGGAACGTGACACTTTCAGACACTGAGTGACCCATGCATTTTCAGAAGATCCTGCCTTTATTTCAGGCATTTTATCATCACTTGTGGATTTTAATTTGTCATTCTCAAGCCTGTGACTGGACTGGAATTACTAGGAGCAGGTCATGTTTCTGCAAGCCTTCTGGGTCGTGGATCGATTCCACTGAGAGCCGTTTAAAACCTTGAATGAGCACTGAAAATTCTTTAACACAAACAGGAAATGCTGGAAAAGCTCAGCATGTTGGGCAGCATCTGCAAAGAGAAACAGAGTTAATGTCTCAGGTCCAGTGACCCTTGCTCAGAACCGAAAATTCTTTAATTCTTTAATATTTGTCCAGATATAGGATCAAAGGTAAATGAACTTAACTCTGTGGACCAATCGAAAACATTGACCAATCAGCCTTTTCCTGCAGGCCACCCCTCTCCCTCTGCCTCTCGTCATCATGGCGATAAAGTCTTATCAACACAGTCTGAATTATTCACTCCAGGTTTTTTTTTGGCTGTGCTGTAGTTTTTGATATACTGTACTCTTAATGATTTTTGTATTAAATGGCAAGCTGAAGACTGTGCAGTTAATAAAATTGTACTTTAAAAGTTGTCTATGACATAATTATAGCAAATTTATGGAGAAATTATTAGCAGCTGAGTACAAAGAAATTGTATGTTAAGACCATGTTACTTAACTTGAGGGTTGCAAAATTAACACGAATGGAGCCCTCTGTTGTAAATTGCATGCTGTTATGATTTATAATATGTTCACTTCTGAAACATTGCCAACTACTTTCACATTATAAAACAGCAGCCAATGGTATAGTGGTCCACTTGTGATTGTGCTGCATTTCAAAGTCCAGCTTTTTGGGCAGGAGCAGATGCTTGCTTTTTCTGCAGGTGTTATAAAGTGTTGTTTGATTTCCTAATATGCAACCGCTATAGAGATGGGTTCTGGTTGAAATTGCAACTTGGGGATGTCGCTGTGTTTAGTAAGAGGGCAGGCTGTACACCAGTAAGACCCTGGCCCCAAGAGCAGAATCTTTTTAGCCACTGAACAAATGGACAATGATGACATGACAGCTGGTAAAATATAGTAAGGATTGGAGAAAGTGAGCTTCTTGATGTCTTGGAGGAAAAGGTACATTTTGCCACCTGAGGTTTCAATAACAAGATGAGAATCTTGCTAGTGAGAAGCAAGAGACCTACTTGCCTGTATTTACATCTCATTGCTGCCTATTCTCACCTTTGTTTATATGCAATTTGCTATTCTCCTCAAAAGCAGAGAGAAGCTAGATGATGACACTTCATGAAAATCTGAGCAGGCACCTGAAGGCTCCAACTCGCCACTTGCTCTTGTAGGCCTTCTCCTTGGGCAACATTCCCTCAAATGTCAAGGCATGCTCCGTGGGCAGCAACCATCTACATCTTTCATCCACGGAAATTGGCATTGAACACATGCTAGCCTTACCATATCATTGTGGTGCATATCTGATTCATTTCAATACCGTTATCTACTTCATTACTCTATATGGAGCACACTAGCACCTTGTATTGTAATGCTGTTGTCAGGCTGCTTTGTACACAAGTTCTGGCACTCATTTCGTGCATCAGGCCAGGGTGCATTTCAGGCTTTTAGTTGGTTTCTTCGTGCTTAGTCACTTTGTGTCTGCTGTGATGTTCACAGCATCTCTGCATTGCCTTGCTTTGCCTTGCCTTTTTGCGCATTGTCACCTTACTCAGAACTTGCATTCTCATAGTACTTTTGCCTTGCATTTTAGCTTAGACTCAAAAACATGCAGCTTGCCATGTTTGCCAGCAATGATCGGTCAAGGCGTGAACATGTTGTTGTACATCATTCGGCTACATCAATGTCACACCTGTGGCATGTGTTACCAGCTTTACCAGCTTATGTTAGATGCAGATGCTGGTATCCAAAGTGGACAGGCAGGAGGCTGGAAGCTAGGCAGCATCAGGAGGTGAAGAAGTTGGCATTTCAGGTGTAACCGTTCCTCAGGACTGGGGGTGGGTGTAGGGGAAACTGCAGGTAAAGGGGGTGGCAGGGGCAGGGTGGTGAAGTGAGGATTCAGACTTCCCATTGACCAACCAGGTCTTACTCTCTACCTGTCTTCACCTATCCCCACTTCACCACCCCGCCCCCACCACCCCCTTTATCTGTAGCTCCTCTTACACACATCCCCAGTCCTGAAGAAGGGTTATACCCGAAACGTCGACTTCTCTACCTCCTAATGCTTGCTGTGTTCTTCCAGCTTCCTGCCTGTCACCAGGTAATGTGGCAAGCTTCAACCAATGGCCATGTCGCAATGCCGGGAGTAGTCCTCAGTCAAGTCGAAGGAGATTGTTGTAACTGGGGGTGCACTGGCAGAGTAAGCCAAGAGCATCATTCAATATCAGTGCAGAGGCTTGGATGCAGTTAGTTGATTGTTTGGTCCCATTGGAATTGGGCCACAGTCAGACCTACAGGTCCTGACTGGGAGATCTCAGTTGGTCCGGATTGGGGACAGCATCTCCAACACCATCACACAGAGCACAGGGACCCCCCAGGGCTGTGTACTCAGTCTATTGCTGCTCACCTTGCTGACACACGACTGTGCGGCGATGCAGAGGTCGAATCACATCATCAAGTTCACTGATGATACGACTGTGGTGTGTCTCATCAGCATGAGCAACAAGTTAGCATATAGAGAGGAGGTGCAGCAGTTAACATACTTGTGCAGAGTCAACAACCTGTCTCTGAATGTGGACAAGACAAAGAGATGGTTGTTGACTTCAGGAGGGCATGGAGCGACCACTCTTCGCTGGAAATCGACTGCTCCCCCGGTGAGATCGTGAAGAGCACCAAATTTCTTGGCATACACCTGGCGGAGAATCTCACCTGGACCCTCAATTCCAGATCCATAGCCAAGAAGGCCCAGCAGTGTCTCTACTTTCTGAGCAGGCTGAGGAAAGACCATCTCCCAACCCCCCTCCCCCCCCATCCACACCATGTTCTACAGAGGGTTCATTGAGAGTACTGAGCTGCTGCATCACTGCCTGGTTCGGGAATTGCACCATCTCGGATCGTAAGACCCTACAACACCAATAGTGAGGACAGCTGAGAAGATCATTGGGATCCCTCTTCCCTCCATTACAGACATTTACACCGCACTCTGCATCTGAAAGGCTAAGAGTATTACGGAAGACCCCACACACTCCTCACTTAAACACTTCTCCCTCCTGCCATCTGACAGAAGATACCGGAGCATTCGGTCTCTCACTGCCAGACTGTGCAACAGTTTCTTCCTCCAAGCCATCAGGCTCCTTAACACAGTATGATCGGACTCTTTCCCATCTGAAGTTCCTTGCACAACTTTGAATTGCTGCTAGAAAATGTCTATTATTTATCATTCTTCTATTACACTGTAACGTGCTTGTTTTGCACTTCTTAATCACTTTATGCCGTGTACGATTATCTAGTTTGTGCTGTCTATGTAGCACCCTAGGTCCCAGAGGAATGCTGTCTTTTTACTGTAACAGTTGTATATGGTAATAATGACAAATAAAAAGCAACTCTCCTCTACTCTCTACCTGTAGCCTGTGCTGAGTTAGCTGTCAGCACCTGAGTTAAAACACTACAATTGGTCTGTCTATCCATTGATAATAGTGCATCATGCTCTGGCTCTTGAATAGTATTTGGTGACTTTTTGTGAAAATGAATGCATGGATACATGGAGGATTGAGTGAGATGATGGGTGGCACGGTGGCATAGTGGTTAGCACTGCTGCCTCACAGCACCAGAGACCCGGGTTTCATCCCTCCGTCGGGCAACTGTCTGTGTGGAGTTTGCACATTCTCCCTGTGTCTGTGCGGGTTTCCTCCGGGTGCTCCGGTTTCTTCCCACAGTCCAAAGGTGTGCAGCTCAGGTGAATTGGCCATGCTAAATTGCCCGTAGTGTTAGGTGTAGGGGAATGGGTCTGGGTGGGTTGCTCTTCGGAGGGTCGGTGTGGACTTATAGAACATAGAACATAGAACATAAAACAATACAGCACAGAACAGGCCCTTCGGCCCACGATGTTGTGCCGAACATTTGTCCTAGCTTAAGCACCCATCCATGTACCTATCCAATTGCCGCTTAAAGGTCACCAAAGATTCTGACTCTACCACTACCACAGGCAGCGCATTCCATGCCCCCACCACTCTCTGGGTAAAGAACCCACCCCTGACATCTCCCCAAACCCTTCCACCCTTCACCTTAAATTTACGTCCCCTTGTAACACTCTGTTGTACCAGGGGAAAAAGTTTCTGACTGTCTACTCTATATGCACTGGTGTTTTTACTATCATAATGGATAAATCCAGCCTTCACAATTTGCTTTATAAAAATCGCATCCTGTCTTTAAAATCTTTTGAAGAACTTGTTGAAAGCTCTTGAAGATTATTCTAGTACTTGATAGTATCATGATCAAGCTTCACAATTTCAGAAAACCCTGTATTTCGCATTCTTATTTGTCTTTCCAAAATGGACAACCTTACATTTGGCAGGGTTGAACTCCATCTGCCACTCCTCAGCCCAGCTCTGCATCATATCTAAGTCCCTCTGCAGCCGACAACAGCCCTCCTCACTATCCCCAACTCCACTAATCTTCGTCTCATCTGCAAATTTACTGACCCACCCTTCGACTCCCTCATCTAAGTCATTAGTATAACTTACAAACAGCAGAGGACCCAGAACTGATGCCTGCGGAACTCCACTTGTAACTGGGCTCCAGGCTGAATGTTTACCATCTACCACCACTCTCTGCCTTCGGCCGGTTAGCCAGTTTTCTATCCAATTGGCAAAATTTCCCTCTCTCCCATGCCTCCTGACTTTCCGCATCAGCCTACCATGGGGAACCTTATCAAATGCCTTACTAAATTCCATGTACACTACATCCACTGCTCTACCCTCTTCCACATGCTTGGTCACCTCCTCGATGAATTCAATAAGACTTGTAAGGCAAGACCTCCCCTTCACAAATCCGTGCTGGCTGTCCCTAATTAAGCAGTGTCTTTCCAGATACTCATAAATCCTATCCCTCAGTACCCTTTCCATTACTTTGCCTACCACCGAAGTAAGACTAACTGGCCTGTAATTCCCGGGGTTACCCCTATTCCCTTTTTTGAACAGGAGCACAACATTCGCCACTCTCCAGTCCCCTGGTACCACCCCCGTTGACAGTGAAGATGAAAAGATCATTGCCAACGGTTCTGCAATTTCCTCTCTCGCTTCCCACATAATCCTAGGATATATCCCATCAGGCCCGGGGGACTTATCTATACTCAAGTTGTTCAAAATGTCCAACATATCTTTCTTCCTAACATGTATCTCCTCGAGCTTACCAGTCCATTTCACACTCTCCTCTTCAACAATACGGCCAAAGGGCCTGTTTCCACACTGTAAGTAATCTAATCTAATCTACTGTTAATAGATATTGATATTCTACCAGAATCTCCAGATCAGTAATGCAGCAAGAGGTTGAATTCCACTCCCACCCACCTTCAGGAGTGATGAACCACATGTCTAAGTGATTTGGTTCTGGCATTGCCGACGACCTTGAAGTGTAGATCACCTAATTCTTCTAGTTTAAACTGGTATTTGACATCCTGTGTGGTGAGGCACAGAATCCTATGTGGGAAAAGAGGAGACAGAAACAGTTGATAATATCAACCATACAACTGTGTAACAGACTATATTCATGCTCCAGAGTGACAGGCAGTAGGCTTTTGTGAAAATTTTTTTTTTTAGCAATACAATACTAACTTGCATGTATATAGTGCTTTTAATGTCAAAAACCATCCCAGGGCATTTCAATAGAGGTTTATTGATTCATGCAGAAGAGGTCCTTTGGCCCTTGAGTCTGCACTTTATAAGAACTACTCAAAATCTACATTAGTCCCACTTTCCAGCACTTTGCCCATAGCTTTGAATATTATGACATTTCACATCCAGTACTTTTTAAAGGTTATGAAGTTTCCTACCTTAGCAACCCTTTCAGGTAGTGCAATTCCAGATTCCCACCTGGATTCTCAAATCCTTTCTAAATCTCCTACCTTCCACCTTAAAATGATGTCACCTTGTCATTGACCCTTTGTTTAAGAGGAACAGCTGCTTTAATCCACCTTTTACATTCCCCTCATAATCTCCATACACCTTCATCAGGTCACCTCTCAACCTTCTTTGCTCAAAAGGAAAAGCCTGAGTTTAGCCAGCATCATTGATCAGACAGAAATTGACATGGAGCCATGTAGAAGATATGAGGACAACCTGGTCAAAGATATGTTTTAAGAATGAGAGAGGTGAAGTGTCTGGAATAAGGTTACGAGGGATGAGTTAGCAAGCAGAATTGAAGGACCATAGATTTTGGAGGATTGTAAGGTTGTTAGATGTATCAGAGCTGAGGATTGGCTAAACCACAGTGCAATTTCTTCACAAAGTTATGAATTTTAATTTTGAGTCTGAACCTAGACCAAACATAGGTGTGATGAGTGAACAAGTTGATCTTTAAGGGTACCAGGGCAATGTTGCTGGACAGAGGAGCCATTGCAGCAGATTCTCTGACAGGACAGAGAAGGTCATAGAAGACAGAGGGAAGTTGTGGAGAGGTGATTTTCTGACTGGAGGTCTGTGATCAGTGGTGTTCTCCAAGGACCAATTCTGGGATCTCTGTTGTTTTGTAATAAAAATAAATGGCTTGGATGAAATTGTAGGTGGTCTGATTAGTAAGCCTGCAGATGACATTAAAATTGTTGGAGTTGTGGATTGTGAGGAAGTTTGTCAAGGGATACAGCAAGATATTGGTCAGTTGGGAAGTTGGGTGGAGAAATGGCAAATGGAGTTTAATCTGGACAAGTGTGAGGTGATGCATTTTGCAAGAGCAAATGCAAGACAGAGGTATACAGTTAATGGTAGGACTATGAGAAATATTGAGAAACAGAGGGATCTTGGGATGCAAGTCCATAGCTCCCTGAAAGTGACCTCACAAGTGGATATCGTGGTAAAGAAGGTGTATAGCATGCATGCCTTCATCAGTAGGGGCATTGAGTATGAAAATTGGCAAGTCGCATAGCAGTCATTTAAACTTTAAAATGGGAGAGGGTACAATTTTAAAGGAGATGTGTGAGGCAAGTTTTTCACACTAGAACATGTTGCCAGGGAGGTCATAGAAGCAGATGCAATAGAAACGTTTGAGAGGCATTTGCAGGCAAGGAATAGAGAAATGTGGACCTTATGCAGGCAGATGGGATTGGTTTAGAATGGCATCACGGTCGGTGTAAACATACTGGGGTGAAGAGCCTGTTCTTGTGCTGTACTGTTCTATGTTCTATATTCTCCGGAGCCAGGAAAGGGCTGTTGGATTATAGTAGAGGAAGATGGTGCTGTCAATTGTGTCAAAAACTCCAGTCAGGTTGAGAGGAACATAGAACATTATAGCGCAGTACAGGCCCTTCGGCCCTCGATGTTGCGCTGAATAAGGAGGAATAATGCACCGCACTCAAAGTCACAGAAGATGTCATTCTAGACTTTGAGGCCCATTTCAATACATGGTAGTGTAGAAACTTGATTGGAAAGTTTTAAGGAAAGGGTAGTGAGAGAGATGGGTACAGATTTGGCAAGCAATTACATATTTCAAGATTCAGACAGGAAAAGGTGGTAGACTGCAAAGACAGAGAAGTCTGTAGCAGTTCATAGAATCCTGACATTTGGCCCATTGAATCACACTGAATCATCCCAACCAGACCCAACCCCCTGCAATCCTGCATTTTCCACAGACACGATCCCACAATATGCCAAGCCTGCACATCCTAGTACACTATCAGCAATTTAGCGTGGCCAATTCACCTAACCTGCACATGTTTGGACTGTGGGAGGACATCCATGCTGACACAGGGAGTATATGCAAGCTCCACATAGACAGTAGCAAGAGGCTGTAATTGAACCCGAGCCCCTGATACTATGAGGCAGCAGCGCTAACCACTGAGATGCCGTGTCACTTACGGTGTGATATTTGAAGGGGGGGATTAATTATAGCAGATATGTTAGTCGAAATGCAGTTGTAGGAAGACAGTTGCATTTAAAAAGCATCTTTAATGTTACCCCAAGTGATGGATAAGATACCACATTTTACCCTTTGACATGTCATAAATGTTGCCTTTATAGATAGAGCTTGGGAGCAAATCCAAATTATCCTGGTCAAAGGAAGGTTGGGTAAACTTGGGAGAAAAATGTAAGTTATTGATGGCAGTCGTCATTGAGTCTTTAATTTTTAAATTTTATTTTGAAGAGAACAAGGAATTTTCACATTTAATGTACAAGAAAAAGTCAGCCTTTCAGTCTGAATATACACTTAACATTGAAATTTCAAGGCACCTATACAAAGAGGCCAAAGGGCTTCACAATGCACTTTGGTTTTATTTTCTGAAAATCTTGTTTCTGTGGAGTAATTCTCGTGATTAAAAACACAGCAAGCCAATCCAAAACAAAACAACATACACAAAATTAAAGAAAAAAGAGTGACTATCTTTTTTTTGTAGTGGCTATTGGAACTTAACTAATTAACCCACTCCCCTTGATTCATTGTGTGTGTAAAACACAATCATTCACGTTATGCAACAGATATCAGAGCTGATACCAATAATTTACCTCTGAAAGCTGGCTTTTCATAGGAAGTGAGTGTTTTCTGATTAAAACGTTTCTATTCCTGCATACCCAGTGTTTGCCGCCATGTTCTATGAAGTTAATTTTATATGTGTTCACTTTGTCTCTCAGACTCCACTCTCAAATTTGAACAGACCATTTACAGTAATGGAGATAGGTCATATGTTTTCTGACTTTTGGGCAACTGTGATATTTAGCGTACAGCATCTTTTATCTAATTTTAGAAAGAAATTCCCTTGTCAATTCTCTGGCAAGATGGCCAGAACATCCAAAGTGTCGTAAATAGCACTCTGCAGTGATGTGACCCAGATTTTGTGGATGTAACAATCGCAAAGCCATCAGCGTTTACTGTCAATATTGCTTTGTAACTGATAATAACTTCTGGCTTCCACACATGTTGTTGAACTTGAAAATGCAGAGGTTGTGGTCAGTGATTTCCTGCCATACCAGAATGTGGAAATTGAAAATTTTCAACATTTAAGGTTCTTACAAATGGAAATCCTCTGAAGCACTTGGTCTGATGTGAGCTTCCACTTTTGTTGATGTGAGTTACTTATGTTATTAGACACATTGTAAAAATCTTTAAAAATGTTATGCTTTTCTGAATGTGTTTCAATTTTGATTTTAACAACGGACTAAGTTCATATTTACTTCTGAACAACATCTCTGGCTCTGAAACACTCATTTTATATTTGTGGAAGGTGAGATTTGTCTAACGTAATAACTCCTATAGGTTTTTAGAAAATAAGATTTTTAATTTTTAAAATTTTGTTTGATATTTCAGTTGCTATGTTAATCCCATATGTATACCCCAATTTTATTTGGTTTTCTGTAAAATGATTTTAAAATGAAGGATAATCAGGGTTTTTTTATTTTTCCGGTTTGCTGTCTGTGAGAATTCTGCAATGTGATTGGTTGATTAATCTGCTGGATGTCTTCTTTGCTGAGAGTTGAAAATTCTCTTGAATTGATGCTGGAATCAAAATAGTCCTATGGAAAGAGGAAATTGAGGATATAGAGATTTTTGGTCAGGATTAAATTCTGTTGCTTTGCCGTGGAGTGCAAAATCTCGGCCTTTATTGTTTCCTCAATCACCTGTGCTTTTCAGGCGGTGGTCATGGCTTCTTTAGATTCTCATTCAACTGTGCTGCCATCTACATCAGAGGTAAAAGTGATTGGACTCAACATTAACTCTGTACTTCTCTCCATAGATGCTGCCAGAGCTGCTGAGTTTCTCCATCATTCACAGCTTTTACACCAGAGGCATATTAGGCTGTATAGCACATGACACCAATGGAGAGTATGTTTAATTTGATGAGCAGGTAGTTGAATGCATTTTTCACATGACAGAGAGTACCATATTCATGTTTTTGATCTAATTTAAATGGTACTTTTAAGGTTCTGAAGTAATTGCTTAGTTTAGGATTGAGAGGAAAATATAATTATTTTCACTGTAATTAAGGAAATGTTAGAGCAAAGAATACTTTTCATGTTGGGGAAACAAATAAATGTTGGTGAGCACCAAACAATTTTTAATTCCAAATATAAAGCTTGTCGTTTTTATGTGTGAATTATTTATTTGTTTTATGTCACTTCAGGTTTGATAGTCCAGAGTTCATGTGAAGTTAGTGTTATTCATTTTCAAGCAATTGAATCCAAGACAACGTTATTGTTAGTAGGTGACCTCCTCGATGGTAATATAACTGATGTAGAGGGGAATGTGATTCCTGATACTTATTGCATTCCTCAACTGTACTTTCATGGCTGAGGAGATGGGATTTACTATATCTTGTGGGGAAAAAACTTATACATTCCTGTTTGGAGGTCAGCATAGCAACACTATTTCAAAATGCACAGGTCTATTGTCATCACCAGTGTTCAGAGAGTAAGATTGCTCTTAACCTTCAGCCTTTCAAGTGCTTTCGGAACACAATGAAGAAACAAAGAAAAAGGCGATGCTTTCAGATCAAGAAATGGCCTTAAGAGGCAAGTAATCAGATGAGGATGAACTGTCTTTTCCTTATCATTGGAAGAGAAGGGGACACTTCTGAGAATGACAGAATTACCATTGTGGTTTGAGCAAAATATATAAATGTTTGTGCAAGTAGATAAATGTTTGTAATTCCTTCATATTGTAATGCTTTATTGATAATATAAGAAAATTGAAAGGAATGTATTTTGGACAAGGTGTAGTAGTCAGATTGCTGGGTATGGCTACTCCTCAAGGGCAGTTATGGATGAGGAATAAATGATATTCACATGCTATGAAATAATAAGAAAAACAGGTAGATGTTCAATTGACATGTCAAAGCTCAAATGTACTGTGCTGCAGAGTGTTTCAACATACCTTGCATTCCTGGCTTGGTTGTGCTGCCCATTTGGCTGCTAGGTAGATGGTGTGTATCACCCTGTTAGGAAAGGAAGATTGGAATCGAGAATCATACTATGCAGCACATACCTGGTTAGGGGATGTGCTGAGAAATAAATTATCTGTTGAACTTGAGAGTGCAAAATTCTGTATTGCATTGGAGGAAATAAAGAGGGGTAACTGTCAAGTCAACCAAATCAAGTACATATGCAAGTGAGTTTAGTTCCACCTGCTTTGAGATCTGTAGTTTTTAAGTTCAAATTCCTCATGTAAACAGAAATTCAATAAAATATTTAATGGGAGTCTTTTTTGCTGAGTCAGGTGCTGTTTTGTCTGCACCAAGTACCTTCAGTTAACTGCTCCAGGTGTTCCATGTCTCAAACTGGACAGAAGTGGCAATCTGAGGCACATGGTCAGTACATACTTTTTCTGTAATAGAACCAGCGTGGGAATACATTAACTTCCACAGTTTATTAAACTCACGTATAAACATAGGGCATTGAGGTGTAACATTTATTTTCCATTTATTTAACTACTGTGGCATTAGATGTTGAGATTATCACAATTACTGAGTGATAGAATGAACTGAAAGGTGGGTGAGATTATAATGGTAGATGCTATTTATGGTCCTTCAATTTTCTTGTATTAGTACTAAAGAATTATAAAGGAAGTATCTTTGTAATATCTTTGTAGTGAGCTGCACAGTATTTTAAGAGATTGTCTTTATGGAAACTATTACTGCATACATAAGGTCTAGGTTGCTGCGTGCTCATCAACGCTAGTAAAATTGGTGCAGGTTATTGTTTGCACTTGGCTGTTCGGTGTTGTTTGTAAATCAGACCACTGGAAGCATCTGTTGGGTTTTCTGATTGGTCAGGTGATGTTGTAAAGATTCTTGCTCTTGTTTGTATCATTTTAAAAAATGTATTTTATCACGAGGTGCACTACCAGTTTAAAGTTGTAAGTTCACATCCTTCTCAAATATTGGTGCTGAGAATCAAAAATCAGGATTTTATTTCATGTACTATTGGTGATGTTAGGTATTGAGACAAATAGGTTATAAAATATTCTCTTAATTGTCTTTTTGCAAAATGCGCCTTAAAAGTGTTTTCATTTAAGGTTTTATTATCCTTTTCCCTATTCTTGGATACTCAAATAAAACAGGTCTGTATATGTTAATATAAGTGTAATATTCTTGTAACTTGGGAGGTTCTTTTGTCTAGACCAAATGGCAATACACAGTGGTTTAGACAGAAGAGTGTAAATCTATCATGTATATCATTGTCCAAATAGTTAACTGCACAACATTCAATTTACATAAAATAAATGGATATTGCATCTTGACGCATTCTCAGCAATCTGGTGCTACATTACAGTCTGCCTTATTAATTCTAATTTTGAAAGGAATTTAAAAGTAATGGGGTGGGATTGGGAGATAGGCAGTGCGGGGAAGCTGCCATTATTTTCAAAATGTTTTGATATCAAAATAAATCAATATTCTTCATAGTTATTTAAAGTAAATGAAGGTTGGCAAATGATAGTATAAGGTTAGATCATTACAATAACACAATCATAAGTATGGAAATATTATTTCTCATTTCCAATATTTAGGGGTCATACAAGCATTGGAACATTTAATATCTTAAGACTGATTTATTTAAAAGATCAAATGTAACCTTATAAACACAATTTTAAAGAATATTTACAGGAAAGCCATGAGCTGATTTCTTGGTTACTGTCCAACCAGGTTATGGATGTGTCAGGTAGAATGGCGAAGGGTTTGAGATTCTTCAATCAAATATTCAGAAAAGACCATCAATAATATTCAACAATCAAGTTGAAAGCCTATTGGAAGGCAGGATAGGGAACTGTCAATGTAGTCTGTGCAAATGTCTCAGAAGGAAATTTCAGTAAGGAAGAACTCCATTTTTAGATCGTCTCCAGTGTCACCTCTCATCCTATGCAAAGAAATCTAAAGTCTGCCCTTAAAATGAAGATCACGGGTCTTCAGATCTTAGGTTGGAACACTGTTACCCTCAGTAACTTGAGAGCTTTTTTTCATTGAACGTATAACCCTTTCGCACCCATCCCGTTTTAAGGGTGCCTTTTTCACAGTGTTCTGTGTAACTTCTTATTTATTAATCTTTGAGCACTTAATTTTCATTGTCACTTTTGAAATTGTGTTGTTCCTTCAGAAGAGATAAACTGTAATTTTTTTTGCACAATGTATTATAAAATTGAAAGCAGGGCACTCCACTCATAACCAATGCATTTTTAGCTCTATCTTGACCACATGAAATTCAACAGCACATAAATTTTTAAAAACATTTTGAGTAAAGGGGAAATATGAAAACCAAGAACAACTGAGATTCACAGTGTTGTTCGAATAAAATTTGTCATCCTCAAAGTGTTAAAATAAGGAAAAAAATTAACAGTGTTACTGGCCAGATAACTACAAGACATCCATTTTTGGCCTGGCATTTAAGGACAAGAAATTTGTCATTTAGATACACACTGTTTTTAACCAGAGGCAAAAGTCTAGCTCAATACTTAAAAAAAAAGTTTTCAGAAAGTTATCTTAAAAAATAACTATGAAAGTTCATCTCTTCTTCCAATTAAGATAAAGTCCAAAACCAACACCATTAAAGAACTAAATATTTAAAACTATTTTTCTCTTTTTGAAAATATTGTAGAAGAATAAAAAAATAAACAAACATCAACAGATAGTTCTGATAGAAGTAGAGGGGTAAAGCCTTAACTCTTGTACAAGAAAACAGCACTATGTGTACACACAGAACACATGAGTGAATATGTGTATGTGTGTGTGCTGAGACTTTGTTTGACTGTACAGTATAAATCTACAAGGTGGTGGGTGTGGGTAAACATCATTGCTTAGGAATACTTCTCCAAGATGTTTCCCTGTGACATAATGTAAAGGATTTTATCTTTAGGCTGCCTTAGGACTGCACTTCCAAAGTATGTTGTTCATTCTTTATCCCACTTATAACCAAAATGCGAAAAGAAAAACTGGCTTGTACACAATTAGGTAGCTGTGTTTTCTTTCTAAGTGTCCAGCTTTTTTTTAAATCACTTAAGCATATTAAATATAAATTATGTGACAAATGTACAAAATATGTGCCGGACATTTTCTGCTGAACATGGTGTGTTTTACCCCTAACATTTTTTATTTTTATAATATCTTTCGTTTGCAGTGCATGGAGATGATCACATGATGAGGCAACACTGCAATCACGTGTAAGAATATTCAGCATCTGGTATCCCACCGTCTCTGTAACCTCGGTTACTGCTGAGGGCTGTACTATGAGTGTTCTTGTAAAGACTTGTCCCATTGGATGGAAATATGGTGTGAATCACATATTCCTCCTTTGATCGCTGTTGATTATTGAGTGGAATCATTTGAAAGCCACTCCCTCTGATTTCTAAAATGGAATTATCTTTCTTTGTCCCTGCTTCTGCGTAATCATCTTTTTTTCTGCAACCTCTATTGTACACCTGATCATGTGAAAAAACATTCCTGTTGTTATTAATGTAGCAGCATATTGCAGCAAGGACAACAACAATGAACACTAAGGCTGTTGCACCTCCAATAATACCAGCTAAAGGAAGACCTACTTGGTCCGATTCCCCTTGTTCCCTGTTTAACGTTGTGGTGGGACTGTATAAGTCTGCAGTTTCTGCTTTAGCACATACTGGTGTTTCATCTCTCACATAGAAGTTGTTAGCTTCCATTGTAACCATGCATATGATGTAGGTTGACTTGGGTTCAAGGGCCGTGAGAAGATATTCAGTCTTGTCTCCTTGTACCAAGGTTTCAGTGATGGAACCCACTGATGGATTATGGTCGAGTCTGAGCCAACTGAGTCTGAAGGATGTGACTGGTAACATTGCCCTCCATGTGATACGAATACTGTCCGCAGTTAAAGGCATCACATTAATGATTATTGGTTTTGTTTCTGACCCTCTTGACAAAGGATAATCCACAGCTGAATCTGGTAGCTTCAGATTTGGTCGCCTCGGTTTGTAAGTGAATTGCAGTCCTTGAGTGACAGTAGCTGTATGAACAATTGGAGTTGGTTTCAGAGCTGTGTTGCCGCCATGCAAGCTGTTCTCAAAGCACTCATCCATTTCTGACTTGATATCTTTGACTGCCATTCCTCGGACTTTATCAGGCCCTTGGCACATTAGCCCTCGCACATTGATGTGAAATGCGGTTGTTTGTAACCAGTCTCTGAGCCACATCATTTTGCAGCCACAATACCAGGGGTTGTTACGCAAAAGTAGCTGACTCAAGTTTGCTAGGTCGTCAAAGACTCCTTTTGGCAAAGTTGTTAAGTTGTTGTTGGATATATCCAGCCGCTGTATCTGTCTCATTTTCGAAAAAGCATTGGCTGGAATGTAACTAATGAGGTTATCCTGAAGGTACAGCTTTTGTAAGTTTGAAACAGGCAGATTTCGTGGTGGAAAAATTAGAGAATTTCTGATCAATGAAAGTTCAGTCAGGTTTTGAAGTCTGCTGAAAGTCTCATCTGCGATTCTTTGATTAGCTAAAAGATTACCATCCAGCACTAGGCGTCTTAAGCTGACCAAACCTTTGAAAGCATAGTGTGGGATGGTTGCAATCCGGTTGTCATCGAGCCTCAGTTCCTCCAGTGTTTTAGGAAGGCCAGTGGGAATGCTGCTTAGATGGTTCCTGGACAAAAAGAGCAGTTTGAGATGCTTACTATTAGCAAAAGCATGTTCCTCAATGCTGACTGTTGACACTGAGTTATCATCCAAATGTAACTTCTCCAACAAAGGAATCCTTGAAAGTGCATCATGTGTGATGGCCCTAATGTTATTGTCTTGAAGATGCAGCTCTCTCAGAGATCGGGGAAGGTTTATAGGGAACTCATCCAAAGCATTTTCGTAAAGGTAAATCACTTTTATATTCAACAGATACTTCAATTGACTGGGGATCCCAGCATTATTAATCTGATTATTTTGTAAGAAAAGAGTTGTAGAATCTTCCGGTATTTTGGCAGGAATGGATGTCAAACCTCTATCGTTGCAGTAGACAAAACCATTGTCACATCGACACAGAGCAGGACAAGTAGACATGACACGTGGCATCAAAAGTGCTGGCATGATGACCCAGAGCAACACACTTTCTTTGATACCCATTGTTTGTAGCGACATTTGGAGGTAATATTATTTGTTGTTTATCTTTTCCTCCACTTAGTGTGACCTGTCATGGGGAGAAAGTACAAGTATACATTAGAAATGTATCTTTTCTTGCCTCCCCTCCCCATTTCTTCCTGTCCCATACAACAGACTCCAAACAAGAGAGCAGATTGGTCATTTCAATGGCCACTTCCAGCAGCTGGGGGCATGGTGGCCATTTTATCACCTGAGCACCAAATGACCTTGCCTATGTCAACCAACCATCTCAGAAGGCCTTCTTAAAAGGGCAGCCAACTACACACTTGCAGTTTCCCCCAACATCAGAGGCCCTTGAAAATGTAAAAAAATCAATTAGTGGCAACAAAGACCTCTCTTTCCCTGTGATATTTTGAACTATTTATTGCTTCATATTAGTTGATGGAGCAGCACAACTGGCAGTGTAAACCAGAAGGAACAGTGCCTGTTTGGTATTATTCTTCTGGAACTTGAGTCGTAACATGAAAATGTTATAAAAGTAATATTAAAAATAATACATCTCATGAATTCACATCCAAAAACTAATATGCCAAAAAGAGTAATGATAAAACTAATTTTATCTGGCAATAGCTTAACTCTATAAAATATGACATGCAATTAAAAGAAAGCTGAAAGTTTATTAGAATTTCTGAGCGTTCCTTGGTGGACTCATTCTAAGAAATAGGAAGGTTTGAAATATTGTTAGGCAAAGATGAAAAAAAAGACCAAATGTCATTTATGATTATAAAATGGACCATTTATATTATTAATTGGGAAGTAACATTTGTGCCTCACCAATACCTAGCAATGCTCATCTCATGCAAAATAGAGTCTTAACTACATTCCCTTGATATTCAAACATATTACCATTGCTGAATCTCTCACCATCCTGGAAGGTATCATTTACCAGAAATTTAATGGGGAGAAAGTGAGGACTGCAGATGCTGGAGACAGAGTCAAGAGTGGGGTGCTGGAAAAGCAAAGCAGGTCAGGCAGTATCCGAGGAGCAGGCAAATCAACATTTCGGGCAAGAGCTCTTCATTAGGAATGAGGCTTGTGAGGCCGAGAGGGTGGAGAGATAAATGAGAGGGGGGTGTGGGTAGCTGAGAGTGCAATAGGTAGATGGAGGTGGGGATAATGGTGATAGGTCAGAGAGGAGGGTGGAGCGGATAGGTGGGAAGGATGATGGACAGGTAGGACAGGTCATGAGGGCGGTGCCGAGTTGGAAGGTTGGAACTGGGATAAGGTGGGGGGGGTGGGGATATGAGGAAACTGGTGAAATCCACATTGATGCCATGTGGTTGGAGGGTCCCAATGCAGAAAATGAGACGTTCTTCCTCCAGGTGTCCGGTGGTGAGGGAGTGCCAATAGAAGAGGCCCAGGACTTGCATGTCCTTGATGGAGTGGGAAGGGGAGTTGAAGTGTTCGGCCATGGGGCGGTGGAGTTGGTTGGTGCAGGTGCCCCAGAGACATTCTCTGAAGCCCTCTGCAAGTAGACATCCTGTCTCCCCAATGTAGAGGAGACCGCATTGGGAGCAACGTATACAGTAAATGACGTGGAAGTGCAGGTAATTTACTGGACCAACTCCACAAATACTATGATTACAAGAGCAGATTAGAGGCTGAGAATTTGGGTGTGATTCTCTAGAGCCTGACCAACATTTTCAAGGCATACTTTCCACTTGCCTAGATGAGCAGTTCCAGCAACATTGAAGAAGCTCAACAGCATCCAGGACAAAGCAGTCCTCTTGCTTGGCACCAGTTTTGAGGAAGGATCACTTGATCCAAAACGTTAACCCTGATTTCTCTCCACAGACGCTGCCAGTTCTGTTAAGTTTTTGCAGCAATTTCTGGATTTTTGTTTCTGATTTACAGCATCTGCAGTTCTTTCTTTTTTTTAATCAACTTAGTAAACCTCCTCTGAACTGTCTACAACACATTTACATTCTATCTTAAGAAGACCAAACTGCACACGTGATTTGGAGATGCCGGTGTTGGACTGGGGTGTACAAAGTTAAAAATCACACAACATCAGGTTATAGTCCAATAGGTTTAATTGGAAGCACTAGCTTTCGGAGCGCTGCTCCTTCATTAGGTGGTTGTGGAGGACACAATGTAAGAGTCAGAATTTATAGCAAAAGTTTACAGTGTGTCTGTGTGTGTGTGTGTATAGTGCAATGGTGGTCACCTGTAGTATGACATGAACCCAAGGTCCCGGTTGAGGCCCTCCCTATGGGTATGGAACTTAGCTATCAGCCTCTGCTTGGCCACTTTTCACTGCTGCCTGTCCCGAAGTCCGCCTTGGAGAATGGTCACCCGAAGGTCACACACACACCCCCAGACACTCACACACACACACACCCCAGACACTCACACATACTCACAAAGACCCACATGCACGCATATACGTTTGTGGGGTGAATTTGTACTTGCAGAGTTACTTTGTACCTAGCTCAAAAACTTCATGAATTCATGTAAGACTCTGTTATCTCCCTTTTTAGATTGGAATCAGTCTAAACATTATGGCACAGACAGAGAACACAGGGGGCTAACACCTTCAACATATTGCCTGGCTAACACCAATTGTTACAGTCACCCTGAGAATGTAACTTTTTAAAAAAGGTTTTGTGATTTACATATGAAAGAAGTGAAACTATCATGGTATTTGAACAGATGAGAGACTCAACAAACAATCAAGGTATTTTTCAATGTATAATTTCAGTTACATCACACGTAAACTTTTGCTATAAATTCTGTGTCTTACAATTGTGTCCTCCACAACCACCTAATGAAAGAATGGCGTCCGAAAGCTAGTGCTTCCAATTAAACCTATTGGACTATAACCTGGTGTTTTGTGATTTTTAACTTCAAACTGAACACAGTATTCAAGATTTGGAACTGAAGTTCATCAGGAATGCCTGATGAAGGGCTTTTGCCCGAAATGTCGATTTTCCTGCTCCTCGGATGCTGCCTGACCTGCTGTGCTTTTCCAGCAACACTCTAATCTAGAGTCTTGTGAAATGTCCAGTGTGCAGGAAGAAAGCCAGTGATCTTCTCCACTCAGCCAGGATATGTGTCCCCATCTATTCTCTACAAGCTCACACTCCCTCCATCTCAAGGGTAACTATGGACAAGTAATAAAGGCTGGCCAGGCAGCTACTCGTACATTCCATGAGTGAATGATAAAAAGAATTAATATCTACACCCACCTCCCATCAAAGCTGATGCTGTATCATTCTCACTGTTGCATGTAATATCTCTTCTCTCTCTCTGTCACCCTCCCCAACCCCTTGCACTATTAAGCGTGTATGCCCCCTGTGCTCTTTACTCACTTGATCAGTGCACCCACCACCATTCTCCCACCTGCACCAGCATCAGTATCAGCATCAACACCAACACTGTGCCAGCTTCTTTCACCTCACTCAGTAGTAGTGCCAAAAGAGCCCGGACAGGTGGTGGGCTGCCAAATATTCATCTCCTCACCATGCAAGTAGATGGTCTTGGTTCTGATGGGCAAAGACCAAAACCGAGCTTGTGAAGAGCCAAAACATCCATATCATGGCAATCAAATAAGAAGCATTGTTCATTGTTGTACTCCTTTTCCAGTATCCCCACTGTAAATTTATTGTTAAATTGCCACAAAGTCTACTCCTTGATCACACAACCTCTTGTTTGTCTTGTGCAGGCAACAGCGGGATGTCCATAGTGGCTATGCTTAAGAGGGCTGCCCACAAGACATGCTGTCTTTCACCTCTGAAGAAGACAGCATGGGTGCCTCAGAGGAGGAACTGGCAAGGCTGCTGGCATCTCTGATGCTGACACCTTGGGTGGTTATTTTATCTAAATTAGAGTTGGGTGCACCTTCGGATGACCAGATCAATGCCACATCTCTACAGCTGGTTGAAGAAGAAATACCCCAAATCTCTGGAACTCGAGCATGCCAGAGACCGAGCATCTACTTAGCCCCAGGCAGGGGTGGACTCTATAGTTTTGGTGATTAGGGACTTTATGCATATGTACAGGAACAGCAGGCAGGTTTATCTGCAGCACTGGATGAGCTAACATAAAAGCTGTAAGACTTCAACAATGCAGTTTTGACCCTGTTGCTTCCATGAGCAGGTTGATGGAGAGCCAGGTCCAACAGTCTTTGGATCTGCTGGATATGGACACTCCTGTATTACTTTTCACAGCTCCAATGTTGAAGGTATAGAGCCCACCCATCCTTAGCTATACAATGATAATCCAAAGTGTTAAGTGAACAGCTTCAGCACAATGCACAGGCAGTGGATAAAAGGCAGCTAAATGCTACTTTAGCAGCTATGCTCTATCTTTCTAGGTTAATAAATGTAAGTAAAACATCAGAAGCACTCATGCGATTCATCTATTATCTTGCATGATATGGTTAAGAGGCAAGGAATTAGACTGCACAAAGTAGGCTATGGTCAGCAAAGCATATGAAACTGGCTGGTGTGTTTCAGCTTCACTGTGAGGGTGTCTGTGTAATGGTTGTTGCTTGTTGACAATCCTCACACTTCTCTGAAATGAATGTCCTTCCGTCACAGGACGAAGGGCTTATCACATCCACTCAGGGTTTAGTGGCAGCATTCTACATGGCCATAGTGTGCTTGTTATTTACATCACGCTGGAATGCAACAGCAGTTGTTCCTTGGACAGGAATTTCAGGCTCAGACTCTCTGTCTTGGTGAACCCCCATGCATAAACATCCCCTCCCTGGTAGCCAAACTCGTCAACCCCCTAGGCTTTGCACACTCCCTCGTCCCCACTCAACCCATCTATCTAAATCTTTATCTGCTCACTTTTCATCCCAGCCTGGTGGTGCACTGGTCCCACATGGAAGGCAGGATGCTGCTTACAGTCAATGACCCCACTCCTGCATGAGCCCTTTCCCTCCCATGCTGTATTATTTCCACCCCCTTGGTATTGTAACCCCCACTGCATCTCAACGTTCCAATTCCATTGTCCACAACGGAGTTCCCCAGCCTCTCTCATGCAGCAATGGTTCCTAATAATGCCCATTGAGTTTTAGATGGACTGACTGTGGTCAGCCCATTGAACGCTGGACAGCATTGAATGATGAACAGCTAGATCCCTGGCTGTATAGCTCCCCAACTATGTTCTTGTGACTTTCTGGACTAGTTCCATTTGCTGACTGTAGCCTACTCTGAGGACTGCAGAGGTACAGATTCCCCCTGCATCCAACCCCTAACAGCCCTGACCAGACACCTGACTATGCCCACGCCTGGACAGATATTGGAGTTTACCCTTGATTACTGTGGTGGAGCCTCCTGACTGAAGTGTGTCTCCCAGAACTTGACTGAGGACTACTCTGCTTAGACCTTGAGACATGACAGGAGCAAGCTAGAGCCGGAGTGACAAGGTACCTACTCAGACTTGCATGTTGGGAATTTGTTGCATCTAATTTCTATCCTGTATGTGGGAGAATGGAAGCCTGTATATCAATGACATAGATAAGGTGGTGATGATGGTGATAAAACTTCTTAAAGTGTCTCTTGCTGGCCATGAATTAGAATCTCCTGTCGATGTTGAGATTTGAGAGGAAAATGCTCTTGTTGAACTCCATATCAAAAAAGGCTTCACTGGATATCACATGCAATTCTCCCAAGTTTCTCATTGTAGCCCATATTGTTTAAGGCCTGGGAAGGTTCCACCCATAGCAATGCTTTACTGAGTAAACCTGAGCCAGAAGTCTATGGTCAGAATATATTGAACATATCTGGACATTTAGTTTATTTGTTTGTGTGTACTGTGTCTGAAGGTGATACTTGCCTCATTGTCCTGCTTTATTCTGAGCTGTTTTCTTGCCAGTATTTGACAATGGGTAGTTTGCCACTGCCTTCCACTCTCAGGGAAGGGGTGAATTGAGAGGTCCTATGATTTCCTCAGCTGTAATGGTAATGAATTACATATTGTTTCTGATATTTTGGAATCACATACTCTCCAGTCAACCAACTGAGCTAATAGGCCTCCTTCATTTTTTTGATAAATTATACATTGACTTACTTATTGAATAACTTGCAATCTCTTGAGTCACTTGAGGGTTTAAAGCAAAATTCTTCCTGAGATTTTAACATAGGTGATAAGACTGCAATTATTCTTCTGAGAAGGAGGGCTGAAGTCCTTGAGGTGATAAAAATCAAAAGAACTGCTGATGCTGTAAGTTGTAAATAAAATTACAAATTGCCAGAAAAGCTCAATAGTTCTGGCAGCATCTGTGGAAAGAAATCAAACTTAACGTTTCAGATCGAGTGACCCTTCCTCAGAACCTGCACCTTATAAATTGTTCCAGCAATTTCAAATTCTGTTCCTTGAAGTGATGTGCTTTTGATTGTCTATTCTTTATAGCTGTTTCCAAGACCTCGTGGCCCTATTTAAAATGTTTGGAGATGTGATTGTGTTCATGGCACAGGAAATGGGGCAAATTCCACAAAAATTAGATTGGACTTTGAACCTTTGGAGGTCATGGGCAATCCTGCTGCATGGTAGGAGGGTGTGTTTGTGCCACTACAATAGCTTGTCAGTCATTGTTCAGACAGAGGTTGCACAGGTCAAAGGCAAACCTTCACAGACCCATATTTACATAGATCATGCTGGAGGTAAGTAAATAACCTCTTGCTGTGGAAAATTAAGAGGGACATGCTTTATCTTGGTTTCAGTGCTGTTGTCACAGTCTGCCCTAGGCTGAGTTCAAATATAATCTCATCCAAATTTGATCACTGTTGAGCAACCGGCTTGTGAAACATTTATTCCTATCAAATTTATCAAAAACAATGGCCTGGATTTCTGCTTTAAAGCACAATTGAATATAGACTGTGTTTTTGTCATTTCCTGTATATGTTTGAACCCATTTCAACTGCATTGGATCGGACCTGAATTGATTTTCTTGGCTGATGTCATGAGTGAGATAAGTTAGAAATACCTGTTTGTGTCCAATTTAGGGAGTGAAGTGAAAGGTTCTGAAACTTTCTTGTGAATATTAAAGTATTATAATTTTACCGTTCTTGAATTTGTGTGTGATTATGGAGGGGATTACTGGAAGAGGAGTCAGTAAAATTTCATCAAAGCCATATGATTAACTTGCAAGTTTGTAATTGCTCTTTGGAATATTAAGTCAAATGGCAGTCTATGAAGTATCTAAATTCCCATATCAGAATTCACATGTACATTATATCATATTATTCTAACTAATAAGCATTTATTCAGTAGGATGTTGTGAATTGGAATTTTCTTTTGGAAATGGTTAACTTGTTCAAAAACAAAGAAAGTAGGTTACATTGTTTCAGAATGAATTCTGCCCTGTGTTATATGTTGGTTTGATTCTTCTCTTGTGATTCAACCTTGGAATAAAGTACTCTGAGTGGTGTGTCTGCTATGTAATATCTACTTCTGGGGAAGCTCTCCCTTCCACTTCCACTGCATTATGAAGTAACTGCTGATTACTGTATCAGGGTACCTATTCTGCAGAATGAAAAAATCTTCATGAATTTAACTTGTCAAACCATTGTGCTAATAGAGATAAAGTTTGCTCTTCCTTTGTGTCATCAACTCCCTCTGGTTATGGGAGCTCAGGATTCAGTTTTTCTATAACTCGAATCTGTGCAAATCTGCACCTAATTGTGCCCAGCAATGTGGCTGGCAATCTTAACTGGCCTTTGAAATGGCTCAGCCAGACATTCTGACCAAGGGACATTTATTGGTAGCCAATAAATTGCAGGTCTTGCCAACGTCACTTGCATTTCTTTAAAAATAAAAAAAATGTACAAGACCTCGAATAAAGTCTTTCTTGTTCCGATTATATCTATTTTAAGGCTGTGAGTAAAGCTAAAACTAATGATATTTTAAGCAAATAACCATGACCATACTCATTCATCAAGTTAGTCAGATCTCCTCTTCCCTTCATAATAATATAGGATATGGAGGCTAATGTACACAGGGGTTTTGGATTTAAGATTGTCTGACTTACAAACACTTATATTCATGAACACAATCCTATACAGGGGTGTTATTTTAAAGATCTGACATATGAACATTTCCTGTATTTATGAATGGCAACTTTATAATGTCCTGCATTGTGTTCTGACTTACGAACAAACTCCAGAATGGAACTCGTTCACAAACTGCTTATACACCGTAATAATTTCTAGATATTTTACTGATATCTGAATTTATTGGAGTGAGGACAGTTTTGAATTTGATAACAATTGTGGAGGTTAACTAGCATTTGCGACAGTCTTCAGGCAGAAGTGCCAAGTGGATGATTCATTTGGCTTCCTCTGGAGATTCCCAGAATCACAAATGCTAGTCTTCAACCAATTTGATTCACTCCACATGATATCAAAACATGGCTGAAGGCAATGGATACTGAAAAGGCTTTTGGCCCTGACAATATTCCAGCAATTGGACTGAAAACCTATGCTGCAGACTTGCTGCATCCCCAGCCAAGTTGTTCCAGTACAGCTATGACAGTGGCTATGAACCTTACCAGTTTTGTCTTGTAGAAGTAGGACAATTCACCCAGCTCAATTATTGCCCTTTTAATAAACTTGATTATCAGTAAAGTGATGGAATGGCTCATCAACAATGCTATCAAATAGCACATGCTGAGCAATAACCTGTTCACTGACTCTCAGTTTTCAGGGCCACTTAGCCCCTGAACTCATTACAGTCTTGGTACAATCATGAAAAAAAAAAGAACTGAATTCCAGCGATGAGGTGAGAGTACTGCCCTTGATATGAAGACCTCATTTGACCAGGTGTGGCATTAAGTAGCCCTTGCAAAACTGAATCACTGTGAGTCAAGGGGGAGACTCTGCTGTTTTAACTAGTATCTAGCATGAAATACGATGGTTGTGTTTGTTGGAGATCAGAACATCTCTGTAGGAGTTCCTTAGGGTAATGCCCTAAGCCAGTCAACTTCGGCTGCTTCTTCAATGATCTTCTCTCCATCGTAAGGTCAGAAGTGGGGGTGTTCACTGATGATTGCACAATATTCAGCACCATTCGTAACTTCTCAAATATTATCCAAATGCTGCAAGATCTGGATATTATCCAGTTCAATGCTGATAAGTGGCAAGTAACATTCACACCACACAAATGCCAGACAATGACCATCTAAAACAAAATAGAATGTGACCATTATCCCTTGGCATTAAATAATTATGCCATCAATGAATCTCCCACTAACCTGGGGATTGCCACTGACCAGAAACTGAACTAGACTAGCTATATCAATGCTGTGGCGGGGAAGCTCACCTCCTGATTCCTCAAAGCTTTTCCACCATGGAAAGGTATGAATTAGGCATATGATTGAATACCTCCCTCTTACCTGTATGAATGCAGCTCCAACAATACTCAAGAAGCTTAACACTATCCAGGACAAAGCTTGATTGGTACCACATCCACCATCCTCAACATTCATTTGCTCCACTACTGAATCTCATTAACAACAATGTGTAGCATGTATAGGGTTCACTGGACTAATTCACCAATGCTCCTTAGACAGGAACTTTCAAATCCCCTGCTACTCTGATGAAGAAGGACAAGGGTAGATACATGGGAACACCATTGCCTGCAAGTTCCCCTCCAAGCCTCTGATCATAATGACTTGAAAAATATATTGCTGTTCCTTCAGTGTCACTGTAGCTGGATCTTCCTCCCCAGTGGCAGTCTAAGTATCCCTATATAACATGGATTGCAACAGTTCAAGAAGGCAACACATCACTACCTTCTCCAGGGCAATTAGGGATGGGCTAGTTCAGTCAGTGAAGTCCACATGTCCTGAATGAATAAAAAAATGCATCTATTTTTGGAGACAGCTTTAAGATTGCACTGCTCTGGAGTGGGTCTCATTAGATGTGTGCTGGGGCAGGTTGGCACTGCCTTGTAGGCATTCAGTATTTCAGCCTCTGAAATTTGAAACAGGCCATACTCTGGGCATAAAGCCAGGTTCCATTATCTGCATTTTCTGATGAAACTCTGTAAGACATTAACCTGTTCATTTCTTTCTGGTCCTGACTGAGCTGCAGCACATATTTAGCGTTTTCTTTTTTTTCTTTGTACAAAGCATTGAATTTGAAATTTGCCCTATGAAGTCAGGATCTCGTACCTTCCTAAATTATTCCTTTTAGGAGAAATGTGTGTTCCAGCACATTTTGAGACTCAAAGGATGGCTCCACATAGGGGTGTATTTTACACAAGTACTATAATCTTAAAAGAGGAGTGTACCTAATGCATTTTTATTACAAGCTTTCAGCTGAATATGGCCTTTACGGTAGGTAATTTATGTAGCATTTTACTGTGATTCTCCCTCCCTACCTTAAATCCATCTGACAAGGTCAAGATTTATTTTGAGAGCCATGACCTTACAGCTGTTGGATATTTTTGTTCCCACACACCAGTTTTGTTTCTTTCTTTTAAAAAAAAATACATGTTTTTGTAAAATACCAGTTCATTTTTACTTCAACTTTCTGGTATTCCCATTTTTACCTGGAAATAAATGTTGTGTTTGAACTCTGTACTTCCACTTATTTTAACGAAAACGGCATACAATGAAATTTAGCAATGCTATTATAACTTCTTTTCTACCTTCCTTAAAATAATTCCATAAAGTTGTCTTTTAGAGTTGAGGGTTATGTTTATTTGGCAAGAAAGGGTTGCGTGAGATTTTTGGAGAGATTCTTGCCACAAGGCACAGCAATATTTTCCTTCACAATTAGATGAAACCAAGAATTGTGGATGCTGGAAATCTGAAACAAAACCAGAAATTGCTGGAGAAATTCAGCAGGTCTGGCAGCATCTGTGGAGAGAAAGCAGAGTCAATGTTTAGAGTCCAGTGACCCTTCATCAGAACACTTCATATCTTACCAAACTCACCTCGTTAACAGCTATGTCATTCCTATATGTCCTTCCATCCGTCTACGTCCATCTTACTGTGCACCATTTCCAGAACAACTCACCATTCATCAGATATCCGCTAAAAGATTCACATCCATCTTAAATTAGATTAGGTTCTTAAATTAGATTACTTACAGTATGGAAACAAGCCCTTCAGCCTAACAAGTCCACACCGATCCTCCAAAGAGCAACCCATCCAGACCCATTCCCTTACACCTAATACTACGGGCAACTTAGCATGGCCAATTCACCTAACCTGCACATCTTTTGGACTGTGGGAGGAAACCGGAGTACCTGGAGGAAACCCACGCAAACACGGGGAGAATGTGCAAACTCCACACAGACAGTCGCCTAAGGTGGGAATTGAACCCAGGTCTCTGGCTTTGTGAGGCAGCAGTGCAAACCACTGTGCCACCGTGTCGCCCACTCCTGGTGCCTGCATCATACTTAAAATGCTGCTGTGCACCAGGACAAGCACTAAAGTTCTACAACTGCCCAGCTGGGTCAAGGACAAAGTCAGAAGATGGGAAGATGGCACCATGATTCTCTGACAGGGATCTGGGTGTCCTTGTCAAAGGGGTGTTGCAAAGAAGAGTTGTCCTACTCCCAGAAGGTTGGCAGAGGAGGTCACACCACCAGTCTCTGACAACCTGGTACAAGGTTGCTACCTGAGTCAGTGCCATTCTCCATGATCCAGAGGAACAAATGCCACACTCTTGTCTCTGCTACCTCAGACTCACTTTACCTCTACCACTACACCCACCTCCCACCTCAGCTCATGATTTATCATTCTCACTATTGCATGCAACATCTTTCCTCACCTGCTTTTACACCACTCCCCTCCCATCCACACCACTAACCCTGCATGGGCTCTGCGCTTCCTCCTCACTCCCTCGGAACACCTCATCATCTTTCTCCTACCTGCCCTAACGCTAACAGCTATGCCACCTAATTTATCCTCCTCTTTAAGTTAATAAGGTGTTTAGCAAGCTGAAACCCTCCTTAATTGCCAACCTGCTGCTGCCAATTGAGAAAGTTGCCATGCCACTTGGCAAAAGCATAAGGGTTGCAGCAAGATGCTTCTGACATTGAGATAGGCCTCACTGGACATCTCGACGAAAGTGAAGACTGCAGATGCTGGAGATTAGAGTTGAGAGTGTGGTGCTGGAAAAGCACAGCAGGTCAGGCAGCATCCGAGGAGCAGGAGAATCGACATTTCGGGCAAAAGCCCCTCATCAGCAATGGCATGTCTTATGGCAGAACTGAATGAGATGTCCAGTGAGCAGGCGAATCGATGTTTCGGGCAAAAGCCTTTCCCGATGAAGGGCTTTTGCTTGAACCTAAATTCTCTTGCACACCCGACATCTCGTTCAGTTCTGCCACAAGACGCTATCGTCCACATTGCTTAGACCTATATGTGATTCCACCCATAATGTTGCAGCATTTTAAGATAGCAGTCAGAGAGAGAATTGTTTCACCCTGCTCTGCAATCTTGCTTTAGAACGCATAACCTGAAGTGTTTTAGAATTCTCAAATTGCGTACTCATGCTTGTGAATTATGATTTTGAACCAGTTAAGCTAAAAGAGTAAACATTTTAGTGATGCTACGCCAGAAATTCTTTTTTAGCCAAGTGTCTCATATTTTTACTCAATGCTTGAATAAATACAAAGATCAACTAAATTGTAATTCTACATGTTGCAATAAACCATTGATAGAAGTCATATTTAGAGCTTGGGAGGACAGTGGGGGGAAAATGTCAAACATATGGGCATAATATTGACAGAAAGATGGTGAAGTAGAAGAGTTTAAAACATTGGGGTGATGTTCAACATTTAGTAAGTTTGTGAATCCTGAGCAGACATTTATGATGTTGATGTAAGAACGCTTGGGATTTGCTTAGATTCAGACTGATGAGGGAATCTTTGTTAGGAACAAGGCAAAAAGCTTCTTGAAGGCAGATTTGGTCATGAAAGAATTGTGGGAATTCAACTTGCAGTCTAAAGGGATGGTGAGACTATGAATGTTGATCATTGTCAAAAGACTAAAGTGCTACCATACGTCTGAAATAACGAATTTTGAGAAGATTTGTAGCTCAGGATGAGGTTCTGGATGTAGGTTTGCTCGCTGAGCTGGAAGGTTCACTTCCAGACATTTTCGAGGCCCACTGAAGATGTTAGCTAGTAGGGTGACGAAACGTCTGGAAATGAACCTTCCTGCTCAGCAAGCAAACCTACATTCAGATTGCTAAATTTAGCAAGTATTGTTTAACAACCAGCTGGCCAATTATTACATGATAATCTGCACAGGAAAATGGGAGCAATCATGTGTAGAAACATCAGAACCTTTTCATGCATTATGTTTTCATCACCCATTTTGCTCACTTGCTTAAGTGCTACAGTATCTATCATTCTCTGGTAAAATCAGAAAGGCTGTGATTATCCTATTGGCATTTGGTTTTCCATGCTGTTACAAATATTTATATACAGGGAATTATGTTCTGTTGTTAAAGGATATGAAATAAGGAAGTGCCACAAGTTGGAAATTATTTAAAAGTTGCTTCTTGATGCTGCTTTTGTTGTTGTTTTGCTACAAGGAAAGTGCAAAGAAATTATAAGATTAAAAAGCAATTTTAATGCACCCATTTGGAACTGGGAAACTGATTTTTAAAAAAAATCTATACCATCTTGTGTAGCATTACTTTAAAAGATTAAAATGGAACTTACACCCTACATCAAAGCAATGTCCACAAGGTTGATTCGCTGGGTAAATATGTTCATACTTTAACTCAAATTGAATTTTTATTCATCATACATATTCTAATACTTGTATCCCTTAGCATTAGGTTTGCACAGAGAACTTCAAGTCCGAAGGAACAGGAGATGAGGTATTTATGTTTCCCCCCACGTTTTGAAGTATATCCCCTGTTTTAATGTCTAAATGTTTTGAGAATAGGTCCTCCACATACCTTTCTTGACTGGGAACTGTTTAGGGGATGTAGAAGAAAGAATCTAAGTGAAAAATTCACCTCAGATTTCTGTCCTGGTATCTATTAAATTTGGCAGTATTTGGAATAGCCGCCATGCGGTAATCCTTTCTGGGTTACAGCTCTGATGAGCTTAACGTATAAACAAATCACACTGCAATTTCAGTTGGAAAATTTAATTGACCAAGGATTGGAAAGATTGCTCCCTACTTTGTGTGGGGATTTAGATGCTATTTGGAGTTCATTTGTATTGTTTATTGTGGCATTGAAAACAATTTGATCACAGGCTTGTAGCTTGCACCTACCAAATTATTTTCTCTTTTTCTGTTATGTCTTTAATATTTCAAAAAGAAAGTTTAAATATTTATCATGTAATTTTTCCTCAAAATATATCTCAGAAAAATATATTAGATGCTGCACTGCACAATGTATTTCAAGACACGCAGTTTGGAGCCAGAACTATCTTGCAGTTACACTACAGGCAGATGCTCAGTGTTGCTCGCTTTGTTCAGTTTTTGCCCAGATCACAACACAACCTTCTTGATTATACTGCACAGTGGAGACGACGTTTTGGAGCTACTCCAGTTCCATCACAACTCTATGGAAAGGCCCCCATTCTTTGTATTGTTTATCATACTTAAGCAATTTCAGTTTGCATAGATTCCAGCACCCTCAGGGAATGACAGTAGTTCTGCAGGTGAAAGCAAGGGCCACATCATCAATAACAAATCCATACTTGGGGGTTAGCGAGGACAGGCTTGTGTGTGTTTGGTTCATCTTAGAATTAGAATTAGGTTTTATTGTCACATGTACTCAAGTACAAAAATACAGAAGTACAATGAAAAATGTACAATGTTGCCATACATGGCGCCACCTGAGGTACAAAGTACGTGTTACAAATCTTAAGTACAAAAATAAAGAAAAAAGCTAAAAGTTCTCAAGCAATGCAAGCCTTTTTCTGTTTGTTAAAATTCTAAACATGTTCTTATATGGTTTAAGGGCTGTTTGGAATCTGTTATGGCACTGACAATCCAAGTTAGTATGCTCAGTTTCTGAAGTTAATTCCTCCTAGAGATGCAGTACATTTAAAATAGATGTGAATAGTTGTAAGAACATAATAAAACCTCAATGCTTGCACTAATAGAAGACAAACAGGTGTTTTAAGGAGATGAAGGTGACAAGAGAGTTATATTACAGCCATGTGCCTTGTGAAATGATACGGTCTGTTTTGGATTCCTTATCTTACTGAAACTCAATGCATTAAATCTTTGTCATGTAACAACTTGCAAACCCAAAGAAGGGATAATTACCTACTGTAATTTTTTTTTCTTTTCATGATAACACCAAATCCTTCTATTTTCTCTGAGATCAATCGTATTTTACCATCTCATTGCTAATGTAACTGAAATTACTGAGTGATGCAGCAATTGAAGTTGTGCTGTGGAATGGCAGAATTATGAGGTATTTCCCCTAGTGATTTACTCAGACAACAAGTTCCTGACCTTGAGCCAGATTGTCTGTACTGAAGGAGAAGAGGCAACAAGATATTGTTCCAGAGAACAGGAGGAAAATTGAAGAGCATGGGCACCCAGAATTCCTCCACACGAATAGGTCCAATAAACAATTTCAGTACAAGATTGCTGATAATGAATCTCTTGTTAGATTGAGAATGATGCCATAACTGAGGGAGGACTTAAACATGGAGGGAAATAAACATCGGATTTGGGGGTTACCTTGGCATATATTGAATTTTAGGTGCAGATGCTGTAAATTTTGCTGTGCAAGTATAAGTTTTTCTGATCAAAATCACTTTTATTCACTATTCTCAAGTTTAATGTTGCGAAGATTTCTGTCAGCTGTTTCCAAGGCCATAGTCTTTAGAGAACCATCATGCTATGTAACCTAAATATAAGCTGTTGTGTGATTGGTTTAGTTCTGTAGATAAAACAGTTCCTTCTAAATGCATCAATCAATTACTTGAAAATATTGTCATCACTTAGTTAATCAAATACAGGACTATTTGTATCACAGAATTGGTTCAGAACTTGCCAGAATGATGAGAATGTCACTTGGAGAGTGAGACTGAATGATAATTGGTAGCAAGGAAATGCCAGTTCTGAGGAAGGGTCACCGGACTCAAAATGTTAACTCTGATTTCTCTTCACAAATGCTGCCATGCATGCTGAGCTTTTCCAGCAACTTCTGTTTTTGGTTTAGAACTTGTTTGAATGATTTAGCTTCATGTTGGAGACGGTTATAAAAAGGAATTCTAACTGGGTCTGTTAGAATTAACATAAGATATTACAAACATACTTGTTTTCATTAAGGAAACTAGTTTTGTATAAAATCTTGCAGCATTATTTAATTGTTCTTTATTTGCTTGATGCGCGTAATGAGCCACTGATATGCTGATACTCAGAGACTTTCTCAAAATGTGAAAAATATCATGTGTATGAATAGTGTAGTTCCAGGAATCAAATCAGGTATTAAAGAAAACATTTTTGCTCTTTGTCTTGGACCAGTTTTAAAATATACCTAGCTATCAAAGCCAGTTAAAGTACTTTTAAGGTTGTGAGGATTTAAGAACTTACTTCTTGGACAAATTTAGACTAAGCAGGTCAGAAACATACAAACAAATGACTTAGAAGCAGAAGCAGGCAACTTGGCTCCTCAAGTCTTCAGTTAGTGTTTTTTAGGGAATTCATGAGGAACGTCTTTACCCAGACAATGATGAGAATGCCACTTGGAGAGTGAGATTGGAAATAATAACAGGCAACAAGAAAATGCCAGAAACTTTGAATAAGTATTTTTTATCTGCCATCTTAGCCCTCCAAGATGTCTGTGTTCCTCCTATTTGAGCTTCTTGAGTATCCCCTGATTTCCACTGCTCTACCATTAGCGGCCATGCCTTCAGCTATAATGGGCCCCAAGTTCTGTAATTTCCCTCCCAAACCTATATTCCATTCTACCTCTCTTTCTTCCCTTAAGATGGTCCCTAAAGATTATTTCTATTGACTAAGCCTTTAGCCACCTGTGACTCAATGTTACTTAATTTAATAACAGGCCAGTGGAGTGCCTTGGGATGTTTTATTACTTTATACAAAGTTGTTATTGTTGAATTTATGCCTCGAGACTGTCACACATGCTCTCTTTGATCATCCTATCAAATGTTCTTGTTATGGTGACATTTTTGCAAATCACTGACTGAGTAAGAGCCTTGCTTCAAATCGTAACTGGCATGGTGTTTTATGTTTCCATTTTTACTGGCCAGCAGCTGTCCTAGTGATATCATCTGATTATTTTTTCAGTTTTGCCATAATAAAATTTTGAAAAATTATACAGAAACAAAAATCCTCCAAGTTTAGCAATTATATTATTACATGCTATTATGCAAAACCCATTTGCAGTTTTGAAAGCTTTATACTTATGTGGTTAATTAACTTGCTTCCCATTTTGGTGGTTGAATCACACCAGTGGTCTCAATGGAGATATTGTATTTCTTCCCTTGAGTAATATTTCCCCTTTACTCCAGAAAGTGTTAAGTATTCTTGGATATGTTTTCACTGGAACCAGCAGCTTCTCAGTACTTTACCTTAGTCCTGTTCTTCAGGTTAGAGCCTAGATCACTGATAGCCTCTTCAGCTCTGAAAGACTTTATCTGAAAATTGCATGTATTTAGTTTCTAGCAGATATAACAATAGTAGCAGGCACCTGACACTTTTAAATAAAAACAACTTTGTTTAGCTCAAGAGCACTCCAGCTTACCATCACAGGAGAGAGGGGTGAGTTATGATTTATTGTATATCTTCGGGTTATATCTTTGTGTTATAATCTGATCAAGGACCATGATAGAAAAATTGATAAAGAAATAGTACTGCAGATGCTAGAGATCTGAAATAGAAAGAAAATTCCAAAGAAACTCAGTAGTCTGATAGCACCACCTCCACGATAATCCTCAACACCAGTGTGCTGCAAGGCTGTGTAACTGGATCGTTGACTTCCTGACCCATAGACCACAATCAGTAAGAATAGGTGATAGCACCTCCTCCACGATAATCCTCAACACTGGTTTGCTGCAAGGTTGCGTACTTAGCCCCCAATATACACCTTATACATTCATGACTGTGTTGCTAAATTCCACCCCAACTCTATTTACAAGTTTGCTGACAACGCTACCATCGTAAATTAAATCTTAAATAACAACAAGACAATTCAAGAAAGAGATTGAATGCTGAGCAGCATGGTGTAAAGACGACAAGTTAACATTTTGAGTCCAATATGACTCTTCTTGGGAACTAAAGGGATTGGAAGTTATTAGGAATTACGTTGAAGAAAAAGTGGGAAGGAGGAGGACATGGAACAGATGATAAAAATGCCCCAGAGCAAAAGGCAATAACAGTGCTAATGGAAGCAGGAAAGAGATATGGATGAAGAATAGGTGTTAATAACAGAAAATAGGTCAGATGTAGTGACAGCAAATCTGTCACTACATCCATGCAAACAAGACACTGGGTATGGGTGAAGAAGGGAGTGAAGATAATCAAAATGGAGCTCAGTTCTCGTGGTTTGAAATTGTTAAATTCAATATAGAATACTGAAGCTGTTAACTGTCTAAATGGAAAATTAAGTGCTGTTCTTCCAGCTTGTGCTGGGCTTTACTGAACATTGCAGTTAGACCTAGAATGGAAATATAGGCAAGGGAGCAAAAAGGTGTATTGAATGTCAAACACATTAAGATTGGAGGCATTCTTGTAGGTTGTGTGGAGGGTTTCCACAAAGTACTCTCACAGTCAGAAAATTGGAAATTGTGAGATAAAAACCAAATCTGAAATCAAGGATCACTTCACCACCACCACTCAAATATGTGTCTGTTCAATCTTTCCTCCTTTCTCTTATTGAAAACCTTTTGAAGTTCCTTTCGCAAAATCACATGCATGTTCAGGATCTAACCACATCCCAATTTTTGTGGGTGATTGTATTGTTCTTGATCCCGACCTTGTTCTAATTAAGTGCTCACTGATGTTTGGATTGGCCCATTAAGAAGTCTGTGACTGATTCCTACATTTACTTGATGGGAATCAGAGGTGGCCAGCATTTCTAATTGGCAGCTCAGTGTTCTCAAGTCTCTCAGCTCAGCAGCTGGCTCTTAAATACCAAGTTGGTTCTGGCAGGCTTCTTGTTGAAAACAGCACTTTTTCCCTCTAAATTTAGTAAACGATTTTAAAATATATTTTGATTTGCTTTTCACGTTGCTCTGGGCTCCCAGGTTTTGTTCATGTGTCAAGAATCAGCCTATTTCCAGTTTTTCATTTCACCCTTTCATTTCAATTTCTCTTTACAGTGCAGGTTGTGTGCCCTTATTTTTTTGTTTGTAACTCAATTTTCGCTCCTGAGTACTGCTGTATAGAGATGTTTGTTAGTTAATGCTTTAGAGAGGATTATTTGTTTTAAACAGATTTTACTCAGGTTCAGCTTAAATCAAATGTTCAATTAGAGGCCAACTGTTATCTCTCGTGTTATGGCTCATGTGGACTCTAGCCTACGAAATTGCCTTGATCCTTTGCAATTCACCTACTGCAACAGGCCCACAGCAGACACCATCTCCCTGACCTTACACACATCCATAGAACATCTGGATAACAAGGATATCTATGTCAAGCTCTTACTTACTGACTACAGTTTTACCTTCAACACCATAATTCCAAATAAATTTATCTTTAAATTCTAAGACTTAGTTCTTGGCTCCCCCCTCTGTAACTGGGTCCTTGACTTCCTAACCCATAGACCACAATCAGTAAGAATAAGTGATAACATCTCCTCCACGATAATCCTCAACACCGGTGTGCTGCAAGGCTGTGTACTAAGCCCCCTACTATACTCATTATCCGCTCACAACTGTGTTGCCAAATTCCACCCCAACTCCATTTATACGTTTGCTGACAACACCACCACTGTAGGTTGAATCTCAAATAGCAACAAGACAATACATGAAATTAAGTGTTTAGCAGCATGGTGCAAAGACAATAATCTCTCCATCAACGTCAGCAAAACGAAGGAGCTGGCCATTGATATCAAGAAGCAGAGTGGAGGGCACGACCCAGTCTGTATCAATAATTCTGAGGTGGAGATGGTTGAGAGCGTCAAGTTCCTGGGAGTTATGATACGAGCAATCATCCATGGTCCATCCATGTCAATGCGACAGTCAAGAAAGCACAACAACGTCTCTGCTTCCTCAGGAGGCTAAGGAAATTTGGCATGACCACAGGACTCTTACTAATTTTTATAGATACACCATAGAAAACATCCAATCTGGTTGTGGCAAATAGGATGATATGATAATTGGAGTACCATTGAGGTGTGGTGCATAGCTACCGCAGTGAGTTAGGGAGAATAGTGTGAGGAATCTTTCTAGGCCTCGTAGAGAGAAACTCTCCATGAACTTCACCAAAATGGATTCTTAGTCTACTTCCAGTAAAATTCAGCTTGTAATGTGATTTACTGTGTTACTTTTGTCTCTGTTTCAGTTAAGGTGTTTGATTTATCAATTGTGTTGAATAGTATTTGTTAAGCACATCTAGCTTCTCAATGATGTTAAAGTAAGTTTTCCTGATATAATTTATAATCATTTATTATCATGTGACCAGATGCTGACAGTTCTGACAGTCATGTTAGGAAACTCAATTACTTTTAATCTCCATTCAACCAATTTCATTTGTATTTAAAGTTTTAATTGTTTTTTCTGCATCAAAGTCATCTTTACATCCAAGTCTTCATAAATAAGATGATTTAAACAAACGAGTACATATGTTTGCAAAAAAATTAAAGACTTGGACAGGACAAGCAAGGCAAGAGAATACAAGACAAACAGGAGGATCCTGGGAAGCACCGAGGTTCAGAAGGACCTTGGAGTGTATGTCACTGGTCCCTTAAGGTAGTGACACAGTGGGTAGACAAAGTAATTAAGAAGGCATATCAAATACTTGCCTTTATTAGATGAGATGTAGAGTTTAAAAGCAGGGTGGTGATGCTGGAGCTGTATAAAACATTGTTTAGGTACCAGGTAGAGTATTGTGTGCATTTCTAGAACCTACATTGTAGGAGAGATGTATTTGCACTGGAGAGGGTGCAGAAGAGATTTACCCGTGGTGGAGAGTTGCCCGTGGTGGAGAGTTTTAGTTATAAAGGGAAATTGTTTACACTAAGGTTATTTTCCTTAAAGCACAAGTAGCTGAAGGAGGGGGCATTATTGAGATATATAAAATTATGAGGGGCATGGATAGGGTGGCTGGAAAGAAATTTGGTGGAGTGATCAATGACGAAGAGGAGATGTAAGGAAAAATCATTTCATCCAAAGGTAGTAGGGACAGAAACCCTCATAACATTTAAGAAGTATTTAGATACACACTTGTGATGGCAAGGCGTACAAGGCTGTGGGTCAGCTGCAAGAAAATGAGATTAGAATCGTTATGTGCTTGTTTCTGACCGGAGCAGGCTAAATGGGCTGAAGAGCCTTTTTCTGTGCTGTAGACCTCATGTCTTTTAGTAACCTTCATGACTTGAGTAAGTTGCAGAGTGCTTTACAGCCAATGAGTTATGTTTGAAATGTCATCACCACTGTTATGTAGGAAATGTGGCAACCACTTTTTACAGAGCAAGACCCCATGAGCAGCAATAGAATAATGATCATATTTTGATTTTGATTTGGTTGAAGGATAAGCTATATCTCCCCTATTCATTTTTAAACAGTAGCCGTGGGAAGATTTTATTTCCACCTGGAAAAGCAGAAGGTGCCTTGTTTTAATGCCTCGCCTGAAAGACAGCACATCCAATTGTGCAGAACTCCTTCAGTATTGCAATGATGTATGAGTTTCAATTATGTGCCCTCCAGACTTGAAGCCATGGCCTACTGATTCAGGTGATAGTTCTACCTACTGAGTTGCAGCTGACACTATGGAGAACAAGTACTTCTATCAAATAATGGGAATCAAATAGGTGTTACAAGCCCCACCCTCAGAGTTGTCATATTGCAAGGACCAACCACATTTTAGATCTTTCTTGCTGTGCCACGACAACATGGCTAAAATTAACATTTAAATAGTAATTAATTTGTGAAATGCTTTGACAAGTATTAAGGTACAAGACATATAAACGTGTATATTTCTAGCTTCAGTAGGTGAGGGACTGTACGTGTTTTGCATTTGCTAAATTTTCTCTTTGATTTAGATTGATGAGTGACGCCCTTGGAGATCTGCCATCATAAATATAAGATAACAAATAAAGGAAGACCTTGTATTTATGTATATAGATTTGCCACAAATCTGCGAACCATCCCAAGCTTCACATGCAAATACCCTCTTTTTGTGGGTGCCAATACTGTTTTTCTCACTGTAGGTGAATATAATGGCATTCTAAATGTGCAGGGTCCCCAAAATGGAAGGATCCTCTGCTTTTTGTGTTGTTGATTGAAATAAAACTGTGGGTTAGAACAAAGGGAAAGGGGATACTCCCTGATCATCTTCAGGGTGTTTAACGTGCTAGAAAAGGCAGACTGTAAGAATAATATCCCTGACTGTGCAACATCCCTCAATGCTACTTTGGAGTGTCAGCATGAGTTATGGTATTTTATTTCATACATTTTGTTTTGTGTATATATTATTCTGGACATATTATGTCATTACAATATACGTCTGCTGGTGTTCCTGTCAACAACATGAAAAGTTATGCTAAGCTGGTTGTTTACCCATAGGTGCATTTATAAATTAATATAATTCTGTTTAGATGATCTATATAATCCTTGTGTCCTATAACTTGTGATTCATTGAGTTCTGTTTGTAATTTGTTTAATCTGCAAATATCAAACTCTCAGTACTGATAGTTAGGAAACGTATATTCCTCTTCAAGACAGATTGGTTCCAATGTAAGAAAAATCCTCTGAGAATTATTTCTTGCTTTTCATTGTAACTTCTGTGCCCAACCTTGTTTTTTCTCCAGTAAGATTGTTTCGACAGCCAATATTCACAGACTAGACCCGAGCTTTCTTCATTTCATATGGGGAAGTGATTTTTGAGAAAACTGGAGTTTTGGGCTTTTCGTTTTCTTAATAAATATATGAACAAAAACCCGATCTTCCCGAAACTCCTTTCATCCAGAACTATATCACTGTTGTCTGATATAATACTGAATGGTCTGTTCTTGAGACTAAAGTGCCAGCTAACCTTATTTCACTGTGAGGGTTTTTGACACTTCTTCCGAAGAACTTCTTTTTCCCTCATGTGTTCGACGATACGGTGCTACTTAAAACAAAAAGCATATGCTGTTTCTCATCTTCAATCCTTGCAAACATGCATCAAGATGAATAATTTTCAACCTATATTTCCTGAGATACATTTGGGAACAGGCCCACGCCGCAAAATTTATCTGTTCTCCGTGTCACTGCTTTTTGTTTGTAACTTCTAATGTTAGGGATGTGCATTGGAAAGGTTGGGAGTGGCGGCTGTTGGTGTGGGTGGTGCGGGCGTAGGAAGAGAGAGAATCCCGACAAACAATAATATGCAAGTGCTGAGAGGGCTACATGATTGACTCTCATCAGATCTGGACCCCTGCCATTGTAAGTTGTTATTACAGTTGTTTCAGAGTATCAGGTTTTTGTTGTGGTAGGCACTGCTAGACTGGCTGCCTGCTAACTTAGTCAAACAAAAGTGCATATGTTCTCACTTAGTCATACTGGTACTCTGTGAATGGGGTTTCTTTTATAATTTAATGGTGCATTTTCTGTCACATAAATAACACAGTTTGTGGCTAAGTTAAATATTGTAAAATAAAACGTTCCTCCTCCCCCAAACCATAAGAACTGAAATAGTACAAACTGTGTGACATTTCTTAGACTTCTTGAATCTTCCTTTGCATTCTCTATGTTTACATTAATAAAAAGCAGATTTTACTCATGTGTAATTTGATCATTAACTCTAGTGGTACTGAAATTATGTCAATGCATAAATGCTTTATGTCTTGTTGAAATCATTCTCCTCATTATTTCAGTGCAGGCTTTGGCCTAATAATGACATTTTTGCTAAATTAGAAAAGGGAGGAATATCAGATGAACGTGTTGACAATTTTACAGCAGTATGCTATTGGGTTAGTAGGTTTTGGGAAATTTTATTGGAAGGCAAAAAAACTGTCAGAGGTTTAAACAGTTTGTAGTTTTCTAATTATTTTGAAGATTAAGGTGGCTGTTGAACTCCAACTGAATGACCAGCTGACTAAGGCTGACTGTGTCCCTGGTGCTGTGAGGCAGCAGTGCCAACCACTGAGTTTAACCAAATTACTGTGGAACTGGAGTCACATGTAGGCCAGACCAGGTAATTTTCCCTCCCTAAAGGATATTACTGAACGAGATGAGCTTTTAACAACAATGGATTCATTATCATTATTAGCCTCTTAATTCCAGATTTTTATTGATTCAAATTCCACCACCTGCCATGGTGGGATTTGAACCTAGGCCCCCAGATCATTACCTGGGTTTCTAGATTAACAGTCCAGCGATAATGCCACTAGGCCACCTCTGTGTTTTATCCTGATAAATTTAACTAAGAATTTGTTTAACTTGATGCTTCTCCAACATTCAACACTGAGTGAGCAGAAATTTTCTCATTGTTTTATATTCCAGCTTCAAATTCTGTTCCTTAGTTACCAACTCAATCCTTTGCCCTGCCAACAGTCTGAGTTCAAATTAGTCTGTTTGCAATCTTAGTGTCATAATTGATTTCAAGATGTACCTTCAACCTCATGTCTCTGCTATCATTAATACTGTTCATTTCCCTCTCTCTAACATTGCCCTGACTTTACCCCTGAATGAGGTCAACCCCTGCTAAAATCCTTACCCAGCCTTTGTTACCTTTTGACTTGACTATCCCAACTCATTCCTGCCTGGTCTCTCACATATAACCTCTTTAAACTTGAGGTCATTCAAAAATTTGCTGACTGTTAATTCTCATCAAGCGCCACATCCCTGCCATCACTTTGCTTGCTAACTTTCTCTGGCTCCCAGTCAAGCAATATCTTTATTTTAAGATTCTCATCTCTATTTTCAAATGCCTTTATGGTTTCACCCATACCTCTATAATCTACAACCTACAACTCTGAGATGTCTGTGCTCCTCTACTACTGACCTCTTATGCTTTCCCAATTAATTGTTCTGCTATTAGTGGCCATGTACCTCACCTTCCTTCTTTAAGGTGATCCTGAAAACCCACCTCTATGACCAAATGTTTGATCATTGATTCTAATATCTCCCTATCTGGCTCTGAGTCAAACTTAATTTTAAAATGTTCCTGTAAAGCATCTTGGGAAGTTTCATTACATTAAAGGTATTTAAATAAAAGTGGTTGTTGTTCAAAATTCCAGCCATAATCTACTGGTTTTGAAGTATTGAACTTCATTTGCAATGGCTTGATGGAATCCCATCAAAAAACATAGTGTATTCCGATTAGATAGACTATTATATTGAAAATTATACAGGCAGGCCAAAGACTGCCAGAACCCTAAATAATGCCAAAATTATTGCCTGAAAAAAACCTTACTGACAAAATTCAGATCTGTGTAACCTTTATCAGGAGAATGTGACATTTAGTTTGAACACCCAGCTAATGTTTCACCCTTCGGGTCTTAAAGTAGAAAAGGGATTTTGGTGCCACAGTCAATTAAATATTATGATGGAAAATGCAGTAAGACCTTTCTTTGGCTCCCAAAATGTCAATCAGTAAAAGCTTCAAAGAACATTAACTATAGCGAAGATTTAAAACTATCGCAAATGTTTAAAAATTTTTGAAATAGTTTAGACTGGATAATGGAGTATTGCGTATCTAATCACACAAATAAAATTACAGCATTTAAAATGATTTCACGCAATACTTCAGATGTAAAATCATCTTTGATACTAATTAGCAGAATTTCACTTTAACCCTTTTTTTGACAGAAAATTATTCTTTCATTTGTCATTCCATTTCACACTCTTAATTCACTTAGTTTCCTTAAACCAACTTTTCCTAGGTTGAGCAGCTTAACGGCTGATCTCTTCCCAGGCTTCTGCTAAAATATCTTTGAACCAGTTGTTCGGAAGTATAACTGGACAATTCTGCGATGATTTTCCCTCTGATCTTTCCTCCCTTCCCCGAGACAACTTGTAACTTTCTACAAAAATGACTTTGAGATTGGGAGTTCACTTGTAAGAGGTATCTTTACAAATCTGGGTTCTAGAATTCTGTGGAACATTTTATTAAAAGTTCCAGCAAGTTTCATGCTGATTTTAGGATCCTGTGCAATGACATTGCTGTAACTTTATATAAAATGTGTGCTCCAGGATGTCTTCTGTTTTCATTTATTTGGTAACTATTTTTTAAAAAATTACTTAAATAAATTAATTATTTGTTTAAAAAAAGTTCAATCTTGAACTCGCTCCCCTATCGAAAACCCTCCAATTTCTGTGCTTTGAGATAATAGTGTAAAATCAATACATTTTTAATTAACTTGAGAATTTTTGACAGTGCTGAAGTACAGCAAAAATATCAGAGCCATTTACTGTTTAGAAAGTGCAATTATGATTTGGAACCTTTTTTTGCCTCAGGGTAAAGATATTATGAATAAGGTAAAGAGTGTAACCCAGTATATTGTTCTGAAAAGCTTCAAGTGTTCTATTTACATAGCACACTGGAGCTCCAGTATACTGCCCCACCCGATTACATTTCTTAGCTTTTTTTGAGATCACTAATCAAGCAAGGGAGGGTTATATTTACAATTAGCCTTTATATCACCGTTCTACTGCACAAAATATTGGCCATTCTAAACCTTAACTGTGCTGCACAAGTGATTCGATGGCTTCACTTTCAAGCTTGCAGCATCCAGAGCATGTAAACTTGATGCAGGAACTCCCATACCTGTCTTTACCTCAGAATCTGTTCTGTTTCAGCAAAACTGAAAACTCAGAAAAATCACACACTTCTGAAAAATATGAAGAGATTTTCCTAGTTTGACAGCATTGTATTTGGAAAGACAACGTTATTTTGTTTAAAATGAAAAATTGAAACATTTTATTTATGTTGAAAAGAAGGACTATTGAATATTTACTTGTTTAAAGATATGATTCAGAACTAACTGTGCAAAAATTTTATTGCAGCATATTTCAAGTGTCTTCAGCAATAATTTTGGAATGATTAAATATTACTCAATAGATCACTTTTTCATTGCAGATGTTCGCCAAATACAGCTATCAGCTGTACTGAACCATTAGCTTCAATTTTAATAGAAACAATACGATTGTAACATCTTAAAAATGTGTGATTACGAAATTGCTTTTTGATGAAATCTGTTGGTTGCTGTATAATAAACGTGGTGAACCAGTCCCTTGACAATCTAATTACAGTTGCACCTCCACATTAATAGTGGGGGCCAGTGCAACTCGCATCTGACTGACAAATCACAGTGGAGAGCGATGCACAGAAGCCTCTCTGTCGTTAAACAGCAAGAGCAAAGAACCAGTGTAAAAGCACCTTATTATTCATTTTTATTCTGACGAATGCTAGCCCTCAACACTATTTTATTTCCAATTTCAACCTTAAAACCCACTGGAAAAAGCAAGTCTAAAAATGTTACCTATCTCAAAGTGTGAACTGATCAGAAATAAGAAAAATTTATATCCTGTCAAAGGACTAATTTAGCATTGTTCTTATCAATATGCCACCTTGGAGAAATTAATTATACCTTAATATTGTGATTATTTTGGCTCATCACCTCAAATTGTTCTTGCAACTAATATTATGACAGACTTGTAATGCCAGTGTTTCAGTCTGGCTCATATGTAACTCAGATTGCTTCCTTCAATGTAACCTAAGTTCAGGAGGGTGAAATCTATAACTTAGTGTTCTGTCCATCTTTTAAGTGAATCTCATTTGGAAATTTAATGTAGCATTCCCTCACCCATTTGCAGTTTACTGAAATCCCAGTGGGAACATTGAGACTGTCTTGAATCTTACCTCCTTTGCTGTGTTTTTAGTTCATGGAGTTTCTGAATTGCCCAGAATTAGCTGTAGTGGCATGCATCGGCTCTCTGCTGGTAAGGTCCTCCTTTTGGTTTATTCAGTGTTTCGTCTCAGGCACACATCAGTAGTTTCTCATTATCCCACTTACACAGGCAAATCCCCCACACATTCCAATGTACACATTCCAGGCTCTGAGTGAGATCGTACTTCGAGTCAAGAAAAGGTCCTGAAAAGATTTCAGCTTCTTGGATATATTTGTCTTTTTTAAAAGCTGGATAAGTCTTTTTTTTGTCTCAGTCCAAACCAGTTTCTTGCAGATTGCTTCAAAACTGGATTCTTCAGCAGGAAGCAAGGAAAAAGCTGCAGTTTGTATTTCTGCTACTGGGAAGTGCAATCTCCAGAATAAAGTAGGTGGGAGTCCTGGTGTAATATTACATAGCTGTGGAGTTAAAACGCAAGCCTTTATCTGTTCAATCACTTGACTTGCAATTCATAGCTGTGACAACTCTTAAGGAACCCCCCACCCCCCGTCCCCAGTGCGCACATTGAATAGTGGTGTTCACTTGTATAACCAGAGAATCCAGCACTTCTTGTTGTTTGTAATACTTCTTGTGGACACGTTAGCAGTTGAAATGACACAGAGCTGCTCTGTCGGTTGCCCTTTTTCTAACAAGGCAGATGTTCTTCCTGTAGCCTTGTTTGTCCTTTTTTAAAAAAACAACCAAGATTTCCCTACAAACAGTAAAAGAAAATTAGCCACATCCTTTCGATTATTCACTTGCTTTATTGCCGTAGGTTTGAAAAAATACTTATTTTTGCTTTCATTTCTCTTTTTTCTTCAGTTTACATGAGTGTATGGGCATGAAGGTTCTTTATATTCCTTTTGCGTTAACCTAAACAGGGAGTCTTGACAGCATAGATTGAGCTCTTACATTCGTAATGTCAACTCAGCAGGGAGGGAGTCATTGGAGACAGCTGAGCAGCAGGGACTCTGATTTCCTTTCCTTCTTGGCCCTGATTTTGATGTATCGGTGATTTTCCAGCCGAGCTGAAATGAGTGACCGTTGATTTTGTCCTGATCTATGTGATTCAAACATTCCACCTTTACCAACTGGTATAGCTGGGAAACAATGCTGGACTGGTTGTTATTTTGGATTCACCTTTTGGGGATCTGGGAGTACACAGAAAATGCTGTAGCATGACTCCAGGGCCCATACTGCAGCTGTAGTACCATAGGTTTTATCATTAGTGACCATCTCTTTACAAGCCCTAGGCTCATTGAGAAGTGCACTTACCTCTCAGTCTGAAAGTTATACATAAAAGTCCCCCTTCAAGATTTGAACACAAGAATATGGGCTGACAATCCACTACTATTGCATGAGTGAGTCCTGCAATGTTGGAAGTATCAGACTGCCTCACTGTCAGAGGGTCAGTACCAAGTGAACACTGCATATTGGATAACTAGTACCAAAGAAATACTGCATTGTTAGATGGTCAGTACTGAGATGATGCTACCTGTTAGAGGGTCATTACTGAAGGAGCACAGAACTGTTGGAGAGGCAATAGCCGAGTGAGTGTTGCATTGTCAAGAGTCAATGCTGAGTGAGCGCTGCACTGTCAGACAATCATTGCTAAGGTAGCATTACACTGTTGGAGGGACATTACAGAGGGACTGCTGCACTGTCAGAGGCTTGGTCCTGATGGAGCACCACACTATTGGAGGGTTACTAATGAGGAAGTACTACAGTTTTAGAGGGTCATTTCTAAAGGAGTACTGCAGTGTTGGAGGTTCACTAATGAGGGAATGCCGCACTGTCATAGGATCAGTAATGAAGGAGTGCCACATTGTTAGAGGGTCAGTACTGAAAGGGTGTTGCACTGTTGGAGTACTGAAGGAGTGCTGCGCTGTTGGAGGGTCAGTACTGAAGGAGTGCTGCATTGTCAGATTGTTAGTACTAAGGAAGTGATGCAATACTGGAGGGTTAGTACTGCGGAAGTGATGCACTGTTTTTGGATAAACCTTTAAAATGATGCTCACTCTAGCCTCACACTGAGTTAGCCTGGCGTCATGAATAATTTTAATCCCTCAATTACTATTACTGAAACAGAAATCTGGCTTGTAACAGGAATTTGCCATGAATAAATTGGATGCTGTGTTTCCTGCATTGCCAGTTTGTACAGATCAAGTACCTAATTCAGCATAAAATATTTGGAGCATTCTTAGGTTGTGAAAAGCACTTGAGAAATTAAAGTACTTTTTTTTCAAATCAACTTTTAGTGTAATATATACAGAATAATGTTTTTTGTTTTCTCTCCCCTCTATGGCATTTACTGTCAGGGTGAAATTTTCCTTTATTGAAAAATCAGGTTTATCTGCAAATGGTTGTGGGAAAATGAGACTGCACACTGGGAACACATTTAAGAGCGAGTGCGTTTCCTGTTCACCACTGACTGTCTTTTATGGAAAAGTCCATTAATGTTGACAGTGGAGTAATTGTTTGAAATAGAGGAAGTAGTCATGTAAAAACTGAACCCAACATAACTGATGAATTTTCTCTTATTTCTCAGTGGAACAGAGCTTGTGAAGAACACAAAATGAAAAGTTTAACTTATTGCACCCAACCCTCCTTATAAAGGTTGCTGTTACACCAGTATTCATATTTCCACTTCTGATGTACAGTGTATTATTGCCACTCTTACAAGCCCACCATATTATTAGGCTCCGAATAGAAAATCATCTTTGTTACATACTTTTCTCATGAGCAAGATCTCTGGTGTTCTGCATTCTCAGTGGCTATGATTTTGGCAGTTTTGGCTGCAAAGTAAACAAGACAACACCACAATTACTGAGTAGTTCACTTCTGTGTAAAAGGGTGGTCAGCTCTGGCACCTTTGAAGGCAGCACTGCTTCCCGTGATAAACGTAAACACTTCAAAATCTGAGGTCACAGGTGAGCTGAGGACTAACCCCAACATCTCAAGTTAACCCTGAAGTTTCTGCATGACTAGATCTACATGAAGGTAGCTTTTGCCCGAAACGTCGATTTTGCTGCTCGTCGGATGCTGCCTGAATTGCTGTGCTCTTCCAGCACCACTGATCCTAGATCTACATGAACTTTACTTACATATTGACCTGAAACAAAGCCAGGTGCTTCATTGAACTGTAAATCTATGTATGTATGTATTGGCTTTCTTTTGTTCTGATGCAATAAAATCTGTCCAGCATTTAAAATACAGAGGGTTCTGTAGAAATGGAAACTAAGGTACTGCAGAATTCCTTCAGGAAACAGCTTTGTAAAAAACCTTTAGTTGTAATATCCCTGTTACATTTTACAGTCTGGTTATAGCAGCCTGATTTTTTAAATATCACTTTTTATTACTTTTGGCACATTCAGTATGATTAAACCTTGGAAGTGAGTTACAGAGTACTGCTTGAAGAGTTGTGGAAGGTAGTGGTTGTAGGTTAAGGGGGTGCTGCAGGGTTTGTACAAGAATGAAGAAAAGCTTTATTGGTTTCTATCTGTTTTGTTCACTTGGAAATTAGTTTCGGACCTTGAACTTGATCTTTGTTAAGTTTGTGAAATAAAAAAGGCTTCAGTATTTGGTAATTTTTCATTTGAGTTGTCTTGTTTCTATCAGTAAAAGGCTATACTTATAAGTAGTATCACTTGCTATTCAGTGATAGAATTCTTACTTTACAGTTTAAAAAAAAAACTAAAATCTTGGCTGACACTTTGTCACTTTTATGCTGTACTGAGGGAGTGCATCACTGCTGTTTTTGTATAAGGGATAATTAGCAGAGGCCCTATCTTCCCTTGCAGGTGGAGGTAAGAGATTTCACAATCATTATTTCAAAGAAGAGTTCACCTTGGTGTCTTGGCCAACCTTCATCCCTCAATCAAGGCAGATGAAAACAGAAACTGCTGGAGAAAGTGAGCAGGTCTGGCTGCGTTTGCAGAGGGAGAAAAACAAATGTGTTGAATCCAATGACTCTTCTACAGTAATGAGATTGTGTTCAGTCTCCAGTTGTTGGGATAGTGCTGTATGCAAATTGGCTGCCACATTTCCTACGTTAGGTTAATGATTATATTTTCTAAACTACAATGCTCATGTTGTGTAAGATGCAATATTAGTGCAATTCTTTTTTCTTCCAATTTTAATGCTTGACTTTCACTGAAGTATTAAAGGTTTGGGATATTGACGCCAGGATATTTGCATGGTAATGTTTGAAATGTTTGCCCTATTTGAGATATGCTGTTATGTGCAAGAGACTATTTGGAGCACTGTAGTAGAAAGGATTATTTTGAATAGAGTGTATGATATTTTATTATGGACTATTTAGGCTGGAGACTTGGGTAGAGAATTGGCAGATGGAATTTAATCTGATGCAGTTCTGGTTGCCCTACTATAGAAAGGATATTATTAAACTAGAAAGAATGCAGAAAAAGCTCACTGGTATGCTACCTGGACAGGAAGGCTTTTGTTATAAGGAGAGGTTGGATATGCTGGGACTTTTTTTCCCTGGAGTGTAGGAGAAAGGAGTGAGTTTATAGAGGTATATAAAATCATGAGAAGCATAGATAATGTAGAATGCAGACAATTTTTCTCATAGTCCAAAGGGGAGTCCAAAATTAGAGGGGATAGGTTTAAGGTGAGAGGGGAGAGATACAAAAGTGTCCAGAAGGGCAATTTTTTCACACAGAAGGTGGTGAGTGTCTGGAACAGGCTGCCAGAGGTAGTGATGGAAGCGAGTACAATTTTGTCATTTAAGTATCATTTAGACAGGTTCATGGATGGGATAGGTATTGAGAGATATGGACCAAATACTGGCAAATGGGACTAATTTAATTGTAAAAAATGGGCAGCATGGGCGAGTTGGGCCGAAGGGCCTGTTTTCATGCTGTACACCTCTTGACTTTAATACGGGAGAGGAGTATACAGTAAATGACAGAACTCTTAGGAGCATCAACATATAGAGGGATACAGGTCCACAGTTCCCTGAAAGCATCAACACAAGTGGGTAAGATGCTAAGAAGGTATGTGTCATGCTTGCCTTCATCGGTTGGGGGGCATGGAGTTTAAAAATTGGCAAGTCATGTTATAGTTGTACAGAACTTTAATTAGGCTGGATTTGGAATATTGTGTACGGTTCTGGTCGCCAGACTATCAGAAGGATGTGGAAACTTTGGAGAGGGTACAGAAAAGGTTTGCCAGAATTTTGCTGGTTTGGAGGGTATTAGCTATGAGGAGAGGTTGGACAAACTCAAGTTTGTTTTTACTTGAACATCAGAGGCTGAAGGGTGACCTATGTTGTTTACAAAAGTGTGAGAAGGATAGATAGAATGGAATTTTTTTTTCCCCCAGGGTAGAAATGTCAATTCCTAGAAAACATAGGTTTAAGGTAAAAGGGAGAAAGTTTAAAGGAGATATGAGAGGCAGTTTTTTTTTACACCGATGGTGGTAAGTGCCTGGGATGCGCTGCCAGAGGAGATGGTGGAAGCAGATACAATAGCAATGTTGAAGAGGCATCTTGACTGATACATGAATTGGCAGGGAATAAAAGAAATAAAGACTGTGTGAATGTGAAAGATTTTTAATTTTAAAAAGGCATCATGTGTCGGTGTAGGCTTGATGAGCTGAAGGGCCTGTTCCTGTGCTGTACTGATCTTTGTTTTCTTTGTTCTAAAAGGATACAGTGTGACTCAGGTTGATAGAACGGTCATTGTAAATGCAGTCAGACAAATAATGGGTCTTACTCCCAGTTGGGTTGTTGTGAGGTAGAAATCTAGAAGATAGGGTCAGCACTTCTCTCTTGAAACTATGTTTATCTGGGCTGTGATCAATACTGTCTCAGTAGCCAGTTCGAAAGCACCATGCGTTAGGAACAGAAAATCTCTAAACTAGGACAGAATGTAGGAACTTTCAGAGAGGAGCCTGTAAGAATCTTACAGTGATATTTGGTGTTACAGGCGCTCTCCTCGAAGTGCAGATATCACAGGATGTATTGATAGCTGTTGTCAATAGCTAATGTGCCTGGAATCCAAGATGGCAGTGAAATGGGATGCTGCAGTTGGAGCTCGTCTGCTCAAACCTTTCCCTTCTTTTTCTTTTTTTAAATCTCGTGTTTTTTTTCTCTTTTTTTTTCCTCTTCCGCCAGCAGCTAGGAATGGAGTGGGGACTGCAGTCAGCAGCCTGGAATGGAGCAGGGATAATGGTCAGTGACCCAGAACAGTGTGGGGACAACCAGCGGCCTGAAGCGGGGCGTGGCCAGCAGCCTAAAGTGGAATGGGGAGAGCAGTCAATGGTCCAGAATGGAGCAGGGGCAACCAGAGGCCTGGAACAGAGGAGGGACGGACAGTGGCCTGAAATGGATGCAGCCAGCAGCCCAGAGCAGGGACAGCAGTCAGTGGCCTGGAACAGAGTGGGGGCAGCCAGCACTCCAGAACGGTGTGGGATAGTTGTCAGCAGCCTGGAATGGAACAGGGACAGTGGTCAGTGGCCCAGAATGGAGTGGAGATGGTGGTCAGTGTCCCAGAACCCAGCAGGGACAGCTAGTAGCCCAAAGCAGGGTGGGAGCAGCCAGTGACCTGGAATGGAGCATGGAATATGGTCAGCGGAATGGGGGGGCTGCCAGCAGCCCAAAACAGTGTGAAGAGGCCAACGCGCCTGGAGCATAGTAGGGACGGACAGTGAGCCTGGAGCAGAGCTGGAATGGCCAGTGGACCTGGAGTGAAGTGGGGATGGCCCGCAGGCCTGGAGCAGAGCAGGGGTGGCCAGTTGGCCAGGAGCAGAATGGGGATGGCCATCAGGCCTGCAGAAGAGCGGGGACAGCCATCAGGCCTGGAGCAGAGCGGGGACTGCCAGCGGGCCTGGACCAGAGCCGGGCCTGGAGTGAAGTGGGGATGGCCAGTGAACCTGGTCCAGAGCAAGTCAGCCAGCAGGGGCTTTTGCCCGAAACGTTGATTTTACTGCTTCTTAGATGCTGCCTAAATTGCTGTGCTTTTCCAGCACCTCTAATCCAGCAGGCGTGGAGCAGAGCGGGGACAGCCAGCGGGCCTGGAGCAGAGCGGGGACGGCCAGCAGACCTGGAGCAGAGCGGGGACAGCCAGCAGGCTTCGAGCAGAACGGGGATGGCCTGCAGGTCTGAACCAGAGCGGGGACAGCCAGCAGGCCTGGAGCAGAGCGGGGACGGCCAGCAGGCCTGGAGCAGAGCGGGGACGGCCAGCGGGCCTGGAGCAGAGCGGGGACGGCCAGCGGGCCTGGAGCAGAGCGGGGACAGCCAGCAGGCTTAGAGCAGAACGGGGACGGCCTGCAGGTCTGGAGCAGAGCGGGGACAGCCAGCAGGCCTGGAGCAGAGCGGGGACAGCCAGCAGGCCTGGAGCAGAGCGGGGACGGCCAGCGGGCCTGGAGCAGAGCGGGGATGGTCAGCGGGCCTGGAGTGAAGCGGGGACAGCCAGTGGGCCCAGAGTAAAGCTGGGACAGCCAGCAGAGTGGAGCAGAGTGGGACAGCCAGTGGGTCTAGAGTGAAGCTGGGTTGGTCAGCAGAGTGAAGCAGAGTGGGGATGGTCATTGGGTCTGGAGCAGAGTGGGATGACCAGTGGGCCAGAGTGAAGTGGGGCCAGCCAGCAGAGCAGAGCAGAGTGGAGATGGCCAGCTGCACTGAGCAGAGTAGGGATGATGGCTGGCGGGACCCAGACCAAAGGTGGTTAATTGTTGGGGTCCAGTGGAGCCCAGTCAGACCCCACGGAAGCCCTTAGAGAAAGACTGTACTGTCTATCGTTTTGGCTTTATTTCTTATTTTGCTAACTTATATTGTGTATATTTGTAATGTAGTGCAACTTCTTTTTTTTATTTTTTCTATATATTTGCACCTATGATTTATACATCGGTACTTTGTACCTAAGATGGCGCCGTGTGTTGGTGACACTGTACACTTTTCACTGTAATCCTGTTCTTTTGTAACTTGAGTACCCGTGACAATAAATCTTATTTTATTCTATTGTGTTCTACTCTATCTGCCATCTTGGCTGTGGCTTAGTGGTTGAGCTCTCAAACTAGCAATGTCACTTGGCAAAGTCTAGTTTTGGGAAAGGCCTCGGTCACTTATAGCATTGGAAATGGATCTGTAACATTAAAAGAGCATAAAATAGCAAAACTAATGCCTTGAGACAGCTTAAATAAGTATTTTACAACTTTTAACGTTGTCCAGTCTCTTGATGAAATTGGTGACTGCAGAAATTTCACTGCTGTCATTTTTGTAAAGCCAGTTGATGTGATTCCTGCTTTTGATCTGCTTTTGTTTGCCTTTACAACGCTAAATAATGTGAGAGATGCTTTCTTCCATTTTCCTCAGTTGATGATTGTCACCATTATTTAAGCATTTGATTTCTTTAATTGTGATTATTATCTAAACAGCAACTGTGTAAAATGCCTTACCAGTAGCTCTGCTGCTAGTTTGCTGGAGACGAGATAAACACATCGATGATGATCGATGAGAATAGCTTTCCTAACAACAGACTGAAAATTGAATGAAAATTGACATGGCCTGTTTTCCTGCAATTTCACTTAGTAAAATGTTTGCTCATTCTAGGCTAGACACTGTAAAAGTAAAGGTAAAGTTTCTGTACTCTAATCAGACCATAAGACTGCTCTCTCTCATTAGATAAAATCAGCTGATTGTAGTTTAACGTGAGGCTCACCGTGCCTCAGGCAAGAGGAAGGATTGAGAAGGTAAATCTTCCATGGCATCTTCAGCCAGTGCAGAAATTGAACACACACACTTTTGGTATCACTCTGCATCACAGACCAGCCAACCAGCCACCTGAACTCAACTTGAAGAACATGAATTGTGGATGTAAACCAGTCCTACAATTTTGCTACAAAGTATCTTGCCACAGTATCAGCTTGAAGAAAAAATGTCATTTTACACAAAAGCTGTTTCAGTCAGCCTGCAGATATGATAAGCCAATTGAAAATAATCTGTATTTCTGTTGAGATGCAGCATCTGGTGTGATGCAATTTTCTTTTGACTTTTTGAATGGATTTCATTGCTTGGTATTAACAAAGGCTGACTATACTGAATGCTTTAACAACAATCACTTGTCTTTGCACAGAAGCAGGAGAAACGTTATGCAGATGCTGCCAGTTGAAATACTAATGATATACGTGTAAGAGTTGAGTTTCTGACGCCAAACCATTAGCCAAAAAGTAAGGGAATGAGTTGTACATGAGCCATATGCTTGAGGGATTAACGTCCACCTTTTCCCATCATCTCTACATCTAACACTAGACAATGGCTCCTCCGCAGATTGAAAATTTGTAAGATCAAGGATCATTCTTGACAACCCACTGTCAAAACTATGTGAAAGGAATCAAAAAGTATTTTTATTATTTAATTTTAATTTGTAAAATAATAACTCCCAGACACAGATTAATTTGTTTATTAAATTAAATTCAAATTATCAAATTCATCAAAAACAAAAGCCATATACAATCCTGTCATCACTGGCTATACAATTCCAAAAAATAATCACTTCTATCTCATCAGATACGTTAGCTGTCCTGTCCTTGAAAGTGGAGTCGCAGGTAGATAGGATAGTGAAGAAGGCGTTTGGTATGCTTTCCTTTATTGGTCAGGGTATTGAGTACAGGAGTTGGGAGGTCATGTTGTGGCTGTACAGGACATTGGTTAGGCCACTGTTGGAATATTGCGTGCAATTCTGGTCTCCTTCTTATCGGAAAGATGTTGTGAAACTTGAAAGGGTTCAGAAAAGATTTACAAAGATGTTGCCAGGGTTGGAGGATCTGAGCTACAGGGAGAGGGTGAACAGGCTGGGGCTGTTTTCCCTGGAGCTTCGGAAGCTGAGGGGTGACCTTATAGAGGTTTACAAAATTGATAGGATAAATAGACAAAGTATTTTCCCTGGGGTGGGGGAGTCCAGAACCAGAGGGCATAGGTTTAGGGTGAGAGCGGAAAGATATAAAAGCGACATAAGGGGCAACTTTTTCACGCAGAGGATGGTACGTGTATGGAATGAGCTGCCAGAGGATGTGGTGGAGGCTGGTACAATTGCAACATTTAAGAGGCATTTGGATGGGTATATGAATAGGAAGGGTTTGGAGGGATATGGGCTGGGTTCTGGCAGGTGGGACTAGATTGGGTTGGGATATCTGGTCTGCATGGATGAGTTGGACCGTAGGGTCTGTTTCCATGCTATGACTCTATCTCTACATCTCTATGACTCTATGTCTCTAAGGTAAAAACAATGACTGCAGATGCTGGAAACCAGATTCTGGATTAGTGGTGCTGGAAGAGCACAGCAGTTCAGGCAGCATCCAAGGAGCTTCGAAATCGACGTTTCGGGCAAAAGCCCTTCATTAGGAATTTAAGTCTTGAATGGTGATATGAAAGTCACCGTTCTGATTTCACCCCAGGCTCCTACAACCCACTCACACAGGATTGCTAGCATTAGATCACATATGCTACCTTCTTTGGTGAATGTCTTTCTCCCCTGTTGTTCCAGTTATTTCACTTCTCTTTCCTGTTATCCTTGAAGGACAGCTACATGCTGAAGAAGCAGTGCTCCAAAAGCTAGTACTTCCAAAGAAACCTGTTGGACCCTAGCCTGGTGTTGTGTGATTTTTAACTTTGAAGGACATGTTTAGAGAGATATTCATGGTTGAACAAGGCTGATTAGACTACCAGGAATCACTTCAATATCGCTGTTTTGTAATCTAGCTTCAGGAACTGATATGATCTGAGCATGTTTCGTATGGAAAAATACTTATTAAATAATTTATTAATACTTATTATTTGATATTTCAGGCTGGAAACCAGAAACTTTCCTAAGTCATATTTTCAAGCCCCCTTGATCCATCCATCATTTGTTGTAAACGAGGAATACTACTCCTTTTGGGAACTGCTGTTTGGGATGTTTTTGTCTTCAATATCACCACTGATTTAAGCAATGCCAGGTTGGACAATTCTGATATTTTCATTGATGTATTTTGAAAAGTTGTTTTCCCCTGTAGTCACATGCTAGGCTTTCCTCTATTTGCATAGTTATTCTTAGATATCTCCCTAAGTTGTGTAGCAAGCTACCTATAATCTCTGTGTCTTCCTTGGTATCTTCAATTCTTTAACTGCTGCACAGTATCAGATCTGCAGTCTCAAGACTTTAAATCTGATCTGGGCTGTATAACTACCGTTCCCTCTTGATGCCATTTTGTCACATGGCTACAAACAAAGATATAATTAAAGTTCGCACTTGTTGTACCAGCACAAAATTCGAGAAAAATAACTCAGTCCTGTAGTGGGACAGGTAGGAACTCAGCACATGCCGGTGAGGTGGTAACCTTGACAGCCATGAGAAGCTGAACAGATGCTTTCAATAATGTGCCATTCCATGCTTCTGCAACACAAGTTTGACTTCAACAGTCAGTTAGTGACAGAACATAGAAGATTACAGCGCTGTACAGGCCCTTTGGCCCTCGATGTTGCTGAAGCCCATCTAACCTACACTATTCCATTCTCGTCCATATGCCTATCCAATGACCATTTAAATGCCTTTAATCTTGGTGAGTCTCCTACTGTTGCAGACAGTGCATTCCTTGCCCCTACTACTCTGAGTAAAGAAACTGCCCCTGACATCTGTCGTATAATCTATCACTGCTCAATTTAGTGCTATGTCCCCTTGTGCTAGCCATCGCCATCCGAGGACCAAGGCTCTCACTGTCCACCCATCTAACCCTCTGATTATCTTATATGTCTCAATTAATTCACCTCTCAGCCTTCTCTCTAACGAAAACGGCCTCAAGTCCTTCAGCCTTTCCTCGTAAGACCTTCCCTCAATACCAGGCAACATCCCAGTAAATGTCCTCTGTGCTTTTTCCAAAGCTGCCTCATCCTTCCTATAATAAATAGAAAGCATTTGGATTTTTGGCAGAAAGCTAGGACTCAATTTATATGCAAGGTGTATGAAAATTTAGAAATTTTGGGTGAACCGTGAGGAGTTGAATTCTGCAAAAGGTCGACAATTATCATTCCTTTATCACCTTTTGCTGGTGCTGTTTGTGGCAACTCCTACCAGGAGATCTACTATCAGGGTACACCAGAGTTTTCTGTCTTGCAACATCCTCACATATTCACCAATTTATCTGAAAACACTTTGCAACGTCCATCGTCGAAATATACCTGTGTCAACCCATCTTTCTGCTGCCATCCACTTTGACCTGTGGAAGATATTTCGGTATCTTTTGAATTCTTTTACCAAGTCCAAAATTGAACAGGGGGAATCATACATGAAACAAATGAAAAGATCAGAATGTGAATTTTGCAGATGAATATTCATTGAAGATCTTATAGAGACATCAACTCATAGAGCACGGAGACAGGCCCTTTGACCCAAACTGGTCCATGTTGGTCAAAACATTTGTCCACACTAACCCCATTTCCCTGAACTTGACCCATATAGAGACATCAACTCATAGAGCACGGAGACAGGCCCTTTGACCCAAACTGGTCCATGTTGGTCAAAACATTTGTCCACACTCCCATTTCCCTGAACTTGACCCATATCCTTCTAATCCTTTTCTGTCCATGCATTTGTCCAAATGCCTTTTAAATGTTGTACTTCCACTGGCAGCTCATTCCATATGTGTACTACTCTCTGCGTAAAAAGGTTGCCCCTCAGGTTCCCTTTAATTATTTCACGTCTAACCTTAAACTGGTGGCCTCTCGTCCTCGATTCCCCAACCCTAGGAAAAAGACTAAGTGCATTCACCCCATCCATGCCTCTAACCATCTTATACACCTTTATAAGGTTCCCCCTCTGTCTCCTACACTATGAAGAAAAATGACCAAGCTTGTCCACCTCTCCCTATAACTCAGACTGTTTATTCCAGGCAACATCCTCGTAAATTTCTTCTGCACTTTTTCCAGTTTAATAACACCCTTAATTACTAATACAGTACTGCAGGTTTATTTTGACCCCAGTCTGCATCCTGCCTTTTTTTTCTTGGTCTTTGCAATTTGTACCCGCAATTTCAATTTTGTCAGAGGGATAACATGGTGAGTCAACAAGCTCTACAATGTCTTCTACTTGAAACAATCCTATATTTTGATACCTTTGGCATTTTACAGAAGCATTAACCAAAGAAAATTTTGTGGAGAAAGCTGATAGCTTTTTAAAGAAAATGGATGTTGATGGCTTTGGCTCTAACAATATCGGGTTTTTGTGGTTGGAATTGTGACATAACCTTGTGTCGCTTAATAGTGTCGGTTCATCTGCTGGCACTTCAAATCTGAACACTTGTGTGTTTAGGAACTTATTCAAGGATATAATCGCATAGGTAGTTTTAATACAAGCAAAACTGCCCTTTCCTACAAATGCACACCAGATGAAACTTAACATGCTAAGGACAAAACTGCAGTTGGTGGCAAGCAACCAAAGATCGGGTGTCACTTCTTGTTTCTCCATGCTTGTCCAGAATCAAAAAAGCATGAACCATGATAAAAGCATGGCTTATTATTTATCAGCATGTTCAAATGCCCAAGGTGCTTAAATCATGTCAACTACTCGCCAGTCAGCTATGAAGCAAACCAAAAGTCCTGGGTGAAATCAACGATTTTTACTGCATGGTTTCAACAACTTGATCACAAGAAAAGCATGATCCTGTTACTCATGGATAATTTCTCAATGTATCCTAAGGACTAAAAGCCATATGATTTTTTTTTCTTCCACATAATTCAACTTCAGTTACTGAGCCAATGAACCATAGTATAATGTACGATGCTTTTCCATAAGATAAATTACATGCTTGGAATTTGGTGGAAACTTCAATGTTGTGTTGCTTCAAGCGCCCAAAAGAAATATCGTAAAACTGGAAACAATCCAGAATTGCTTCATATTTGCAATTTTGTTTAAACTAATGATACACACTTCTCAAACTAAGGATTAGAAAAAGAAACATTTTTGACTGCTGCAGTTTCTGCTGATGATAATGCAATTACAAAAACAGCAATTCCTGAGGAGGCAGCTGAAGAAGGTGAGATGCAGGCAGAAGAAGAAAGTTCACATGTTACCAGTGTTGAAGTCTTTACTAAGTTAGATTCATTGCTATTTAGATTAGATTATTTTTAATCGGCTGCCAGAACCGGCTTGCTGTATTCTTCCAGTCTCCTGCCTATCTACTTTTGATTCCAGCATCTGCAGTGTTCATGTCTCAAAATAAAATGAAGAAACATTTGAATTAATGGGTCAGTTTTCCAGACTTGCAGCGTAGGCATCTGCTTATTGACTATAGTTCCACCGTCAACACCATAATTTCAAACAAATCCGAGACCGAGGTGTCAGCTCCCCCTTCTGTAACTGGATCCTCGATTTTCTGACCTAGAGACTGCAATCAGTAAGAATAGGTGACAACACCTCCTCCATCATAATCCTGAACATCGGTGTGCCGCAAGGCTGCGTTCTGTTATCCTATGCACTTTGTATAGAATGATCTGTCTGTACTGCATGCAAAACAAACCTTTCACTGTACCTAGGCATGTGACAATAATAAATCAAATCAAGAAGGAATAATCATCAGAAATTAAGTAACTGTTATTGAACTCTATTTTTAAAGCTTACAGGTGGTTCTTTGTGTTTTACTCATTAGCTCAGTTGGCTGCTTTGCAATGCATCACCATCAGTGGTCCCTCACAGATGAGGATGTTTCTGTTCCACACTCAGGGTGAGTCTGTAGGTGGCTGTGTAGACAGGTGCAGCTACTGCTGACTCCTTCATACTAGGGGCAAGTGGTGGTCACAGGAAGGAGTGGGTGGGTGTGGATGTGGCAGCGCACTTCTTTTGCTGTTTTCGCATGGTTTCCATTTTTTTTCCTGATGGCAAGTCTTGAGATGCTTGACGCCTTCCAGGATGGATGCTCCACTTTGGATGGTCTTGGGTCAGTTATTCCCAGATGTCTGTGGGAATGCTGCACTTCATCAGTGAGGCCTTGAGGGTATCTTTGAACCATTTCCTCTGTCCACTTGGGGCTCACCTGCCGTTTCGGAGCTGGGAGTAGAGCACCTGCTTGGAGAGTCTCATATCGGTCATGTGGACATTGTGCCCAGCCCATCACAGCCAATCATGAGGGGTCAGTGCCTTGATGCGAGGGACCTGGTGTTGGTGCATCTTTCTTCCCAGCGGATTGGCAGGATCTTGTGCAGGCAGTATTGGTACTGCTCCAGTGCCTTGAGGTGTCTGCTGTGATCAGTCCATGTCTCAGAACCATAAAGGAGGGCAGTAATCACCACAGTTTTGCATATCATGAGCTTGGTGTCGGATCTGATGTTGTTGTTCTCGAAGATCCTTTATCTCAGGTGGCCGAAGGCTGTGCTAGCACACTGAAGGCGATGCTGGATCTCTTCTTCAGTAGCTACTTTGGTCGACAGGACACTGCCAAAGTACTGAAAATGGTCAGTGTTCTCTAATGCCTCACTGTTGACCTTGATGACTGGGAGTTTGCAATGCAGAATAATGCCAACAGTGTGAGTTCAATTTTTGCATTGGCTGAGTTACCATGAAGGACTCTCCTTCTCAACCTTTTTTTCTTGCATGTGGTGTGATAACCCTCAACTTAAACCACAACCAGTCGTCACTCTCTGAGAGAGCAGCCCTGTGCTCCAGTTGGACCATGGTGATTTTACCTTTCTATAGCTTGTACAGACATTCTGGCTTTAAAATCTTTGCTGATAGAAGGGTGGTTGATTATGGGCTGTTCTCCAAATAAAAATAAGTATTAGAATTTTACCATTCTTAATTAAAGTTTTACTTAAAAATAAAACTATGTGCATAAAACATGTGGTCCACCATCATCTTGGAACAGCAATGTTGACAAACTTTACATAGGTTTAGAAGTGTCAACATGAACAAGTAATCCTGATAATCCAGTAGTTGAATCACAGGAAAACATTGGATCAACAGACAGTTGTTTTCAAATGATAAACGTTAATGAGTAGGTGATATTCTCTTTTTTCTTAACAAACTGTTTAATGTGATCAGGTGATATTTCAGTTGCTGATTGCGTTTGTAAGTTTGGGTGAGTTGTTCAGGGGAGACTTTATCACTATAAAATTCTCAGTATTGTACCTAAAATAGAGTCAGAAGGTGAAAGGTTCAAGTCTCATTACATATAATTTAGGCTGGATCCGCAGTAAGTACTGGATGAGTGCTGATTTGCTGCAGGTCGTTTGATTCAAATGAGACATTAAATTGAGGCCAAATCATCTACTATTAAAAAGTAGATATGGTGTTGTTTGAAAAATAGCAGGATGAGATGTCCTGATCAATATTCATCCATTAATCAACACTATTAAAATGGATTAGTTAGTCTTTGTTGTTTGTTTTTTCAGTGCCTGTGAAGCACTTTGGAATTTCCCACTGATGAGATTATGAATAGAAATTCATTTTCTTTAACAAATTCAAGGCTGTTGTTGCAATCATGTGAAGTATAGAAATAACATAAAAGTTAACTACCACTGACTAACTAATTCACTTTGAGAAATTTGCAGATACTTTCTTAAGAAACTATTGGTAGGAACGTGAACATCCAGTACAAACTGAGGAAGTGACTATGAGGATTGATGAGGGTAGTGCAATGGATGTTGTCAACATGGATTTTTGTAAAGTATTTGACGTGGTCCCATATGGCTGACCGATCAAAGAAGTAAAAGCCGATAGAATACAGGTTAATGTGTTAGAAAGAATCCAAAATTGCTTTTGTAACAGGAACTAGGAGAGACTGAGGACTGCAGATGCTATCTGCAGTTGCTGAATGCAGCGATCTGCATTTTCCAGATGCTGGAGAATCAGAGTTGATGTTTCATGAGCAAGGGAGTTGATGTATCAGGCATAAACCTTCTTCAGGACTAAAGAAGGGTTATGCCCAAAACATCGACTCCTTTGCTCCTCAGATACTGCCTGACCTGTAGTGCCCTTTCCAGCGCCATGCTTTATCAACTCTTTAGTAACAGGAAACAAATGGTAATGGTCAATTGCTGCCTTTCAAATGGAAAGCTTTTTCAGGTGGTGTTCTGCAGGGCTTGGTGTTGGTACCATTGCTGTTTGTTTTATACATTAACAATTTGGACTCAAACATGGAGGGCACAATTGGGAAATTTGCAGACGACACAAAAACTGGCCGTATAGTAGATCGTGTCGAGTATGGCTGTAAGCTCCAAAATGATATAGATGGGTTGGTGGAGTGGCTATGAAAGTGGCAGATGGAATTCAATTCTGATAAGTGTGAAGTAATGCATTAGGGAAGTGAAATAATAAAAAGGAATTTTCAGTAAATGGGAATATACTGAGGAGAGTAGATGAAGTGAGAGATCTTGGCATGCAAGTGCACAGGTCCCTAAAATTAGCATGACGGGCAGATAAAGTTGTAAAGAAGTCATATGGAATGCCCCTCTTCATTGACAGAGGTATAGAATACAGAAGTAGGGATATAATGATGAAACTGTATAAGACACTGGTGAGACCACAATGGGAGTATTGTGTGCAGTTCTGGTCACACTTTAATGAAAGATGAATTTGCTCTGGAGAGTGTGTAAAAAGGATTGACTAGAATGTTGTCAGGGTTGGAGAATTGTAGCTCAGAGGAGCGATTGGGGTTGCTTTCTTTGGAACAGAGAGGGCTGAGGGGTGACATGATTGAGGTATTCAAAATTGTGAGGGGTAGAAATAGAGTAGACAGGAGGGACCTGTTTCTCTTGGCAGAAATTTCAAAAACCAGGGGTCATAGATTCAAACTGAGTGACAGAAAGATTAGAGGAGACATGAAGAAAACCTTTTTACACAAATGGAGGAATTTACTGCCTCCATTTGTGTTGGAGTCAGAGTCCCTCAATTCTTTTAAAGCGAGCCTGTAGGCTGTAGGGCTATGGACTGTGTGCAGGAAGCTGGGATTAAGTAGGGCATCTGGGTGTCTTTGGCATGGACAAGATGGACTGAATGATCCCTTTCTGTGCTGTATCATTTCTATTGTTATTTACTCTTTCCTTTCTTCCCCTACTGTTTGCTTACTTTTTAAAAATAGCTCACGTTATATTTTTGAGTTTGACTCTGGATGTGCACCCAGAGGTTGAGACAGCAATTTCAAACGACCACTCCGTAATGGGGTGTGCATTTTGGAGTTATGGAATAAAGGGTCAACAATATTGCTATTCTGCAAATAATGAATAAGTGTGGTACGTAAAGAGTGATTGTCTTCTCTTACCATCCTTTATATGTAGAGATGATTTGTAAAGCCTATTAATTTTTTTATTAATACATTAGTTTCACCCCTATTTGCAACCCCAACTTGCCTCTGTCTCCAAGGAATGACCATTGCTAATGGTAGATCATAAGTGATTGACAGAGAGTATTTTTCAGTACCTTTGAAGAATTGTATCCCCCACATCAGCTGAAACACACTAGAGAGTCTGAATCGGTAAATTCTGCAATTATTGTGAAGACATCTGTTATTTTGAATATGCCTACTGTTAGCATTTCACTTTCAATTTACTGATCCAAGGCTCTGCTCTGCATTTTTTCTACATTAATGTGACTGCTTTATCTCTTCACCATGTTAATTCAGCATAATTTATACATAATAAATAGGGCCAAGTGAGTGCTGATTTAAGCTCTAAACCTGCTTAAGGGTAACAGTGACATGTTGACAGAACATTTGTCAAGGACATTAATGTGGCTGCTGGAATGCAAGCCATTGCTAATAAAAACATCAGAGCAAATATGTTGGAATTTTGCTTTCTCTTTCCCATTGCTATCCTTTGATACCATCTTCCCCTCTGTTCCTGACATCATGCTGACTTGAGCAACATTCTGTGCTTGCAGATTTCTGGATTCCTCTCAGTGGTATTACCTGATCATGTATAGGAAGTACATATCATTATGGTGTAACTTTGTTATCCAGCTTTCTCTCCAACATTGAGCTACCTCTGGACACTTGAGATTGACATCTTGACTAAGATCACAAACCCACTGATTGGAAAATCACAAGCATGTATTGGGCTGCTATAATCTGTGAATATTATTAGTATATCAGTTGTGATTCTGTGGCACGAAAATGGTTAATTCAAGAGTACATCATAACAAAACAGTTGCTCCCAGTTTAAAACATTCATGGATATATATTTTCATCTTCCAAACCCAATTCATTAGTTATGGGAGCATCCATAATTAGCATTATTCTTGCAGTTATTAATTTTTATATTGTCTTCAAGAATGATCACAATTAGTCAAAGTATTACAGTTCATTTGATTTAATAGAAAGTGAACAAAATGCAGGTAGACTAGAAGGAAAGTTTCCAGGATTGTGTAAAGATTTGTAGCTCGGGTCCCAGTTGCAGTTGCTGTGGTATGTTCGCCGAGCTGGGAATTTGGTTTGCAGACATTTTGTCCCCCTTCTAGTTGACCTCCTCAGTGTCATGGAGCCTCCAGTGAAGCACTGCTATACTGTTTCAGTTGGAATTTCTTTGGTTTTGTTCCTGCTGCTTCGGTTGCCAGTTGCAGTTGTTTGTTGCAGTGATCGGTATATTAGCTCTAGGTCAATGTGTTAATTGATGGAGTCCGTGGATGAGTACCAAGCTTCTAGGATCTGGCTGTCTTCTGTTTGGCCTGTCCTATTATTGTTGTGTTGTCCCAGTTGAATTTGTGGTCCTTGTCATCTGTGTGCAGAGATACTAAGGACAGCTGTTTACGTTTCGAGCATAAGCTGTTCATATCCAAAGAACTTACGCTCGAAATGTTGATGTTCCTGCTCGTCGGATATGAAAAGCTTATCCTCGAAATGCCAACTCTCCTGCTCCTCAGATGCTGCCTGGCCTGCTATGCTTTTCCAGCACCACACTTTGTACTATAGCCCCCTTCCCCCAAAAAAGTCAGAGGGAATTTGAGGAACAAATATGTAGAGAGATCTCAGATATATGTAAGAATAATAAGGTGGTAAGAATAGGTGGCTTTAATTTTCCAAACATTGACTGGGATTGCCTTAGTGTCAAAGGCTTAGAATAAGAGGAATTTGTTAAATGTGTTCACAAAAATTTTCTTTATCAATATCTAAATGCACTTACTAGAGAAGGAGCCTGGGAAATAAGGCAGGGCAAGTGACAGAAGTGTTAGTAGGGGAACACTTTAGGAAGAGTGATCATGATTCTATTAGTTTAAAATAGTTATGGAAAAGGATAAGCCTTCCATGAAAGTTAAAGTTCTTAATTGGAGTAAGGTAAATTTCAATAGCATGAGACAAGAATTTTCAAAGGTTGGTTGGAGTAGTCTGTTCGCAGGTTAAGAGATGACTGACAAATGGAAGGCTTTCAGAAGTGTGATAACGGGCGTTGAGAGGCATTATGTTCCTGTTTGAGTACAGGGTAGCTTGGTAAAAGTAGGGAACAATGGATGAATAAAGATATTGAGGTTCTAATCAAGAATAAGAAAAAAATCTTATTTTAGATATAGACAACTAGGATCAAATGAATCTCTTGAAGAGTACAAAGCATGTAAGGGCGTTCTTATGTGGGAAATCAGGAGGACGAAGAGGGGATATGAGATAACCTTGGCAGATAAGGTTAAGGATAACCCAAAGAGATTCTACAAGGTTAAAAATCGCACAACACCAGGTTATAGTCCAACAGGTTTAATTGAAGATTCTGCAAGTGCATTAAGAGCAAAAAAGCAACTAGAGAGAGAAAACAGGGCCCCTTAAAGGTCAACGAAGTTATTTATGTGTTGAACTTCAGGAGATGGGAGACATACTAAATGAATACTTCATGTCAGTTTTTACTGTGGAGGAAGAAATGGAGGTTAGAGAGCTTGGGGAAATAAATATTGATATTTTGAAAACAGTTCACATTACAGGAGAAGTGCTGGAGGTCTTAAAAAACATAAAGGTGGATAAATCTCCAGAACCTGATCTAGTGTATCCGAGGACAATGTGGGAAGTTAGGGAAGAAATTGCAGGGCACCCAGCAGAAGTATTTAGATCATCTATAACCATGGGTGAGGTGCTGGAGGACTGGAGGCTGGCTAATGTTATACCTTTATTTAAGAAAGGCTGTAAGGAAAAGCCTGGGAACTGTAGACCTGTGAGCCATACATTGATGATGGGTAAGTTGTTGGAAATGATTTGAGAGATATGATTTACATGCATTCGGAAAGGCAAGGACTGATCAGGGATAGGCAGCATGGTTTTGTACATGGGAAAACATGTGTCACAAACTTGTTTGAGTTTTTTGAGGAAGAAACCAAAACGATTGATGGGAGCAAAGCAGTAGACATTGCTTATGTGTACTTTAGTAAAACCTTTGACACGGTTCCACATGTTAGACTAATTAGTAAAGTAAGATCACATGGGATTCAGGGAGAGATTGCCAATTGGATACAAAACTGGCTTGGCAGTAGGAGACAGAGGTTGGTGGTGGAGGATTGTTTTTTGGACTGGAGGCCTGTGACTTGTGGTGTTCCACAGGAATTGGTACTGAGTCCATTTTTGTTTGTCATTTATATAAATGATTTGGATGACACCAAAATGATAGTGAAGAAGGCTATCTAAGATTATAAAGAAATCTTGATCAGCTGGACCAATGGACTGAGAAGTGGCAGATGCAGTTTAATTTGGATAAATGTGAGGTGATGCATTTTGGTGAAACAAACAAGAGCAGGACTTATACAATTAATGGTAGGGCCTTAGAGAACAAAGAAACTGAGGGGTTCAGGCACATAATTCTTGGAAATCTACATCACAGGTAGACAGAGTGGTTAAGAAGGCATTTAGCAGGCTTGCCTTCATTGCTCAGAAGTCTGAATATAGAAATTGGGACATCATGTTGAGGTTGTACAGGATGCACTTCCGTTCGCCTGCTATAGGAATGATATCATGAAGCAACAGAGGGTTCAGGAAAAATTTGGAGAAAGTGAGGACTGCAGGTGCTGGATATCAGAGTTGAAAAGTGTGGCACTGGAGAAGCTCAGGCAGCATTCGAGGAGCAAGAGAGTCGATGATTTATCAGGCTGTTGCTGGGAATCGAGAGTTTGAGTTATAAGGAGAGGCTGGGGATTTTTTTCACTGGAGCATATGTAGTTGAGGGGTGACCTTTTAGAAGTTTATAAAATTGAGGTGCATAGATAAGGTGAAGCGTCTTTTCCCTAGGGTGGGGGAGTTCAAAACTGGAGGGGAGGTGCATATTTTTAAGGTGAGAGGGTAAAGTTTTAAAAAGGACATACAGAGCGACGTTTTTTACACAAAGAGTGGTACGTATGTGGAATGAACTGCCAGAGGAAGTGGTGGGTGCAGGTGCAGATAAAACATTTAAAAGACATTTTAGATAAGTACATGAATAGGAAAGGTTTGGAGGGGTATGGGCAAAACGCAGGCAAGTGGGACTACTTAAGATTGGGAACATGGTTGGCATGGACTGGTTGGATCAATGGGTCAGTTTCCATTCTGTTTGACTCTATTACAGGGATTAGTACCTGATTAAAAGAAATAATTTAAATGTGAACCCTGTCTTATTTAAGCTAGCAGGAAAATGTAGCCTCGTAATGTAACCTGAAAGAAATTTGACGTTCTTCAGACCCTCATTATTGCGTTTTTGGCATGATTAAGATTGTGGAAAGCAGACATTTTATCTTAAACAGCTCTATAACAAGTCAGAGTGGACTTTTTTTTACTTAAGGCTCTCAACCAACCTCAATTTTACTAGGGTCTAAATCTATTGGCTTTGTAATGTGCCCAATATTTGCTCAAACACCATTAAGCATAAAGGAAAATGGTATGACCACTTCAATAACATCAGCACATCTTTCTCAATGATAGATTGCACAGCCTCCACCATTAAGATGGGCAACTGTGTATTCAGATTTATCCTGCTAATGGACCAAAGTGGAAAGTAATGAATATTTAGTTACGCCTGGCACTGAAATCTTAAACGGCAGTATTGATGCTGCAAATGGTTTCTGATTTGGTGATGTACAATTATGTGACGAGCATAAAATAATGAAAGTGCAGATTCAATGACTTCAGTAATTTTCTCTTCATATTTTGACATGTACCATGGTGAGCTGCTTATTTAACTTAAGCCTGCACTGAATGCTAAGTATTACCTATTTTCAGTGGTATAGAAAAGTCCCATGTTGTATTGTAATTTTTTAATTGGAGCTTTGTGTATTAACAGAACAAATATTCTGCTGTTGCAGTAGCAAACTATTGTATCTTGCTGATGTACAACATATATGTTTAGATATGTTCATACTTCTATTTGGACAACTGTTTATAGAGGGACACCTTTCTGGAAACTTAGTGAAGGTCGCCTTTGTAGATTTATTCTGATGACATGCTACAGTATCTCCGGGTCTACCTTTTGGTATTGCTTTGATCAATCTTCTGGAATGATATATATCCTTGGTGGAACATGGCTACGTTAATGTTCTTTAATCAAATTCATGATTAAAGAACATTCCCTGTCTGCTGCTTCTAACCCAGCCATGCAGGCACAAATTCTTGCTGGGCTGTTACATTTGCACATGCAGGTTGTGAATTTCATCTGGCTTTTCAGCTAGAACTGTGGAGGAAGGATTGAGTTAGGGGAAGGATGAGAGCGAGGGGTCCTGGGTAGGGTGTGGCTGTTGGCAGTGAGTAAAACCAGAGCACAGTTTCCTCACTCAACATCTCCAAAAGATACCATTTGAAAGAAGAACTTTCGCTGTTTTATCTTCTCTCTCACAAGCCTCAGGGAAGAAGGCTATTGTATTATTCAACTCAATAATTCAGTAGACATTGCCAATTGAGACTGAAAACATGGCTGTATACTGTGTAAATGTGCAACTGACAACTGAGCCACGATGGGTGCTTTAATTAGGTAGATACATTTTTATAATTAGCTGCAGCTAGCACTAATGTCATTCAGGGAGGAAAATCTATTGTCCTTGCCTGGTCTGGCTGATATGTGACTCCAGACCACACCAATATGGTTCACTGCTATTGGAGCAATAATGGATGGGCAACAATACTGGCCTAGCCAGAGACGCACATGTCTTAACAATAAACTAAATTCTCGCTATGTTCTCATCAATGTTAAATTGATTAACAAATGTCTCATTTATAATGGGGGCGCAGTTATGATAATATATAAAGTGGGTAAAAATATTTAAGCATAGAAACAGAACACAGATTCAAAGCCCTGGTTGTGGTATTGGCTCCGTTATTCAATTTTAACTCAGTAGCCTTAGACAGAGAATAAATCAGTTCCCAAAGGAACTCAAAATCCTCAATGCCTAAGCAAATCATACAAGCTGACATGGTCTCTTGAATTGTTACATTGCACTGCTTTTCGTCATAGAAAATGTGATCCAGGATTTTGTTAATGTTCTTGTTTTGTTCTTCTATATTGAATTTGTAATTTTTTTCCTATTAAGTGTTTCTCAATGTAGTAAAATATTTGCTCTCTCTTCACATCACTGCTTTTTGTTTAAAGCTGAGTAACAGTCTTGTGACTGTTTCTTAAAATTGCAATTTCCTTCATGTTTCCCAATTCTTTGGTGGACTACCTTCTATCTCACAGTAACCTACATGGTAGATAATTAATTTTAACAATTAAATAATTTTTTTTGTTGAATACCTCCCATCAGAACACTGTTGTCTGATCCCTGGTTGAGAAATTGTTTTTATATTACAAAGTACAATTTGTTCATGTTTTAAAGCAAATATGCAAATTATGATTTTCTTTTTAAGGATTTGTTTTGGCCTCTTATGGTGTTTAGTGTTTCCATTGCCATTACAACACTGATGTAGAAATTGGATGAGGATGGCATTTGTGACATTGGACCTTATAGTTGCATGTCATGCTTGGTGCTGCACTATCGACTCCAACTGGGTTTTTAAAATATTGCTGACTCTATCAGATTTGAATATTAACATATTTGGCAAAGATAGTCAGGCTAGTAGTGTTTTGAGAAGAAGCAATATTCTTGCTATTAAGTAAGTAGTTCTCTCCTAAACTAAATTTCAGGCTAAACCAGGAGCATTAAGAAATAGATTATATGCATAGTTAATAAATGTAACTAATTCTATAAGTACCTGTCACAAGTTAACTGCTGAGAAGAAGACTGTGAGCTACAATGATAATACACATATACGTTACTTCAAGAACTGCTTCCAACCCATAGGCTGAATCATCTGGCTGCTCTTCTCATTTTGTCTACTTCATGCATTAACACTGCCACTTTTTAGCACATTACAAAAGAGAGCAACCCTCCAACTATCAAAATAAGAAGCAAAAAACTTGCAGATGCTGGAAAAAGGTTCCTTCTGAATCCCAAATTCCCAACTGGATTTGTTAGTGACGATAATAGTAGCAAATAATTTATACAATTATGAAATGACAGATCAAAAGGACCAAGTGGAGCATACATCCTGCAGTATGTATGAAGACATGGACATACCATATGTCTCAGAGCAACACGTATATGGGAAGTGTTACCAACTGCATAAGCATGAGCTCTGGGTTTCTGAACCTGAGCAGCAGCTGGAGTTCGTGTGCAGCCATGAGACAGGGGACTGTGTGGATAGCATGTATAGGGAAGTGGGCACAACGTAGACTAGAAATGTACAGACAGAGAAGAAATGAATGACAGTTGAAAGTATGGTGCTGGAAAAGCACAGCAGGTCAGGCAGCATCTGAGGAGCAGATAACCAGACAGTTAGTGCAGGAGTCCTGAGTCTATCATACCTGCTAATCAGTACTTAATTTTGAAACTGGTGAAGGTAGTGGTTTCTCAGGGGAGTCGAACCAGAGACAAACCCATGGCACTCAGTTGTACAGGGGAGGAAATAGGAGAATGGAAGAGTACTGGTTTCAGGAGACTCCATAGTCAGTGGATCAGACAACTGCTTCTGCGGCAGTAAACAGGACTCCAGGACGATGTCTTGCCTCACTGATGCCAGGGTGAAGGAACTAATGGAGCAGTTGCAGAACATCCTTCTGGGAGAAGGATATCAATTTGAAGTCATTGTTCACATTGTAACCAATGACATAGATAAGAAGGATGAACTTGAAGGAAGTTAGGAAAGAAATTCAAACAAAGACCTCAAATGCAACAACTTCAGAATTACTCCCAGTGCCGTACAGTCATGAGCATAATAACGGGAGGATGGACTAAATGATTGAATATGTGACTAGAGAACTGATATGAGAATAATGGCATCAGTTCTGGGGCAGGTGGGACCTATACAAACTAGTCAGGTTGCACTTTAATGGGGTTGGGACTGATATCTTCACAGGGAACTTTGCTAGTGTGGTTGGGGATGGGTTTAAACTAGCTTGTCAGGAACATGAGACGTAACTCAAAATGGAAGGAAGTAATGTTAGTAACATGAAGTCAAAAAGATGCCACAGAGACAGGACAAATAAAGTCGAACATTGAGTGTACTTCAAATGCAGAATGACGTCAAAAAGACCAAGTTAAGTTTGTTTTACTTGAATGCACGCAGCATTTGCAACAAGGTAAATGATCTATAGGAAAAATAGAGATAAATGGATATGATCTAATTATACTTACAGAAAGATGGCTGCATGGTGATCAGCATGATCAGGACTGGCAACTGAATTATGAAGGATATTTGATGTTTAGAAAAGACAATCAAGAAAGAAAATGAACTGGAGTTGCTTGATAATATGGGAGTTGAAGAACAATGTATGGAATCTGTTTGGGTGGAGCTATAAAACAATAAGGGGCATTGGGTATTGGTTGGAGTTATTTGAAGGGCACAAAGCAGTAGGGGTATGTGGGGCATGGTATTAATCAGGAAATGAAAGAAGCATATAGTATGAGCATCATGGTTATCATGGATCAGTTCAATCTACACATATTTGTTTAAACAATTGAGCACTAAAGCAATGGAGAATGAATTTCTGAATTGTCTTAGAATGGCTTTCTAGAGCAGTATGTTGAGGAGCATGAAGATATGCTGTTTTAGAACTGGTGTTATGTAGTAAAAAAAGGCTAATTAACAACTTGTAAAATAAAGCCTTTAGGGTCCAAAGACCACACTATGATAGAATTTTATGGAATCTGTTTGGGTTTGTTTAAATCTGTTAGAATTTTCTTAGAGTAGGATAAAAGGCTGGCACAACATCAAGGGCAAAAGGGCTTATACTGTGCTGTACTATTCTATGTTCAAAGTGAGGTAGTCTACTCAGAAGCAAAAGTATTTACATTTGAATAAGGCATGAGGCACAGATTGATTGAGGTGGATTGGGAAAATACATGAAAAGGCATAACTGTACAATAGGCAATAGTCAGTAAAGAACCATTAAATGATTAACAGCAACTATACATTCCCACAACATGCAAAAACTCAAAAAGGCCAGTCAACCGTGATTAACAAAGGAAGTTCAGGATTGTATGAAATTAAAAGAAAAGACTTAAAGTTGCCAGAAATAGGAGTAATTCTGAGGATGGTGAGGTTATTGAATTACAGCAAAGGAGGAGCAAGAAATTGATAAGGAGGGAGAACAGAAGATGAACGGAATGTAGCATAAAAGCGGACTGCAAAAGCTTCAATAAGTATCTGAAATGGAAGTCATGAATTGGAGATGCCGGTGTTGGACTGGGGTGTACAAAGTTAAAAATCACACAACACCAAGTTATACTCCAACAGGTTTAATTGGAAGCACAGTAGCTTTCGGAGTGCTGCTCCATCAGGTGGTTGTGGAGGACACAGTTGTAAGGCACAGAATTTATAGCAAAAGTTTACAGTGTGATGTAACTAAAATTATTCATTGAAAAATACCTTGATTGTCTGTTGAGTCTTTCATCTGTTCGAAAACCATGATAGTTTCATTTCTTTCGTGTGTAAATCACAAAACTTTTTTTAAAAGTTGCATTCTCAGGTTAACTGTAACAATTGGTGTTAGCTAGACAATATGTTGAAGGTGTTAGCCCCTTGTGTTCTCTGTCTGTGCCATAATGTTTAGATAGATTCTAATCTAAAAAGTGAGATAACAGAGTTTTACATGAATTCATGAAGTTTTTGAGCAAAGTACAATGTAACTCTGCAAGTACAAATTCACCCCACAAATATATGTATTTGTGTGCATGTGGGTCTTTATGTCTGTGTGTGTGGGGGGGGTAAAACAGAGAACTCAGATCTGGATGACAAGGGCTCCTGCCCGAAATGTTGATTTTCCTGCTCCTTGAATGCTGCCTGACCTGCTGTGCTTTTCCAGCACCACTCTAATCTTGTCCCTGAAATGGTTGATAATGATCTGATTGGACATAGTCACCACGGATTTGTGAATGCGAAATTATGTTTGACAAACTTTTTGAGAATGTTACTAACAAAATGACAAAGGAGAATGAATGGATGTAATATACTTAGGTTTTCAGAAGGCTTTTGATAAAGTCCTCCACAGGAGGCTGATTAAAGAATTAAAATGCAGGGGATAGGAAATGTACTGAATGATAAGCTAACAGACAGGCAAGCTGTGATTAGTGAGGTACACAAGGCTCAGTACTTGGGCCTCAGCTGTTCACAATATTTATCAGTGGTTTAGTAGTGGGGACCAAATGTAATATTTCCAAACTTGCAGATGGTGCAAAGCTAAAATTGAGCTAACTGACTCCAGTAAGAAAAACAGATAGCAGAATATTCCTTAAACTGTAAGAGATTGGCAAGTGTACAAAAGTACAAAAGAACCTCTGTGTTCTTGTCAATAAGTCACGTCTGGTGCAGCAACTATTAGAAAGGCTAATGTATGTTGTAGATATATTTAATCAACCTGTACAGATGTGTTATGATACACGTCTGTAGCAAGTGGGCCTTGAAGTCAAGCCTTCTGGCCTAGAACTAGGGACACCACCACTGTGCCATTGGAATCCTTTAGCTTTTATTGCAAGAGGGTTTGAATATTGGAGGAATTAAGTCTTGCTTCAATTATATAGGAGTTTAGTTCAACTGCACATGGAGTAGTGTGTTCAATTTTGGTCTCTTTATCTCAGGAAAGATATTATTGCCACAGAGGGAATACACCTGAAGGTTTGTCAGACTTGTTTCTGGGATGATGGGACTGTCCTATGAAGAGAGATTGGGCATCAGGACCTATACACTCTTTTGAAGTCTGAGAAGTGATCTCATCTAAACATAAATTACAAAAGGGATAGACAGGGTGGATGCAGGTAAGGTGGTTTCCTTGGGTGGGCAGCCAAAACCAGGGGGACAATTTTAAAAAAAGGGATGTCACTTGGGTCCAAAAAGGTGAGAATCTTTCTTACTGAGAAGGTGTGAATTCTCCACCATAGAAGCAATTGCCCAAAATACGTCACTTCTGTTTTGAAGTGCTTTGGTCACTGTTACAATGTAAAACAATTAGGAAGTGGTTTGATACGGTAGACACAGTGAAGACATTTTTACTTGTGGGGAAGGAGAAGGGTTTTGGTGGTAACATTAAAATTGGGCAGAGTCTTGTGGTGTCAAGGCAAGCAGGGCAATTAATTGGCAAAGGAGGAGACATACCATGTCCCTGCCACCATCCTGCTTCCACCAGAATTATGTAAAGGTTGTTAAGGTCAGGGGTCAACCTTCCTGCCTTGTTGCCAATTGAGGCCCTTAAGTAGCAATTAAGAATCACTGGAGGTCCTCATTCCTGCTTCTACAGCAGTGAACCCTGCAGCCAATAAACCTGTTGACATAAAGAGTGCTGGCTGTTTTGTTCAGGGCTGGGTGTTGCTTTTGATCAAAGCCAGTCAGGGCTTAATCAAGGGTAAGGACATCAGGCAGGGTAGTGCCCACTGGGAACTAACCTGCCCCTCTGAACTGACCACGCTGCCCAGGAACCTCCACTCCACCCCCAAAGAAAATCACTTACTTTGCTTCTCTCTCCCTGGACTTTGGGCTTGCCCTTCTGACAGCCTGCACAATCTCCCTGTGACACCAGCAACAGCTCCTAGTAGGAAACAAAGTTGACTCTAAGTACCTAATTTTGGATGAAGGTTCGTTTGGCAGAAAATTTGGTGAGTCTGTATTAGAAGTGACAGCCTGACATCGCTGGCTCTCCAACTGGTCAGCACAATACCCATTTCACCCATGAAGATTCTGCTCATTGTCACTAATTAAGCCAGTAGGAAATTCAGGAGGAACCTCCTCATTCACTCAGAGAGTGATGTGGAATTTCACAGGGAGTGGTCAGGGCAAATCGTCGAGGAAGTAAGTTATAAACCCATGAGGGAGAAAGGAATATACTGTTAGAATGAGGTGGTATGCTGGGAACAGGCTCATGTGGAGCCTAAACACTGACATGGACTACTTGTGCCCAATCACTTATTTGTGTACTATAAATGCTACGTATTTACAGTACGTATATAGCCTCGTCACTCCCCAGCCTGTGCAAGCTCTAATGATTGTGCATGCTTTTCAGACAGAACAGAAATGAGAAAAAAATAACATTTGTTTTATGTAATCTGGTGAAACATTATGCTTTGTGCCCTAATGGTACGATTCTCTCATCATTATTTGCCATAGCAATCTATTTTGTGTATTATTATAAAACGTTGCTTTTCATCATTTCTGCTCAAAGTGATACGGTCCACTATCATGTTACAACCAAGTCTGCAGGATTTGTTCTGGAAATGAGCGATGCAACTCCTCCAAAACTAATGACTTCAAATTTTCAAAGAACTATATTCTTTTGAGTTTTGATCCCCAAAACAATTTTAAAACTAAGCAGCTTAAAATTAGTTTTCACGAGCACACCATGTAACTCTGGCAATGTTTTTCTCCAGTAAGGACATAAAATTTCAGCATGTTTTGCAATGTCCACCTTGTATGACATGGTATCATAACTGCATAATAAATTAGAATTGATGAACTTTAAATTAACTAGCTCAGTGGACAGATACTGATTTAAATCCCTGCCTGTTGCACAGGTTGTATAGTCTATAAACTTGTTATTAAATCCTTGCAAGAAGCAAATGTTTTCCTGATGAAATGGACACAAATGAGCAAATCTCACACATTTAATTATAAATCCTAATATATTGCACTGATAGAGATGGGATTGCAGAATTTTATTTTGCAAACATGAAGGGTTCATAACTCATAACTGCTGCAAGTTGAGTAAAGGCAGTAACACATTTTCTGTACAGATTTCTAATTATTCACTCACTATGTTGATATTTGCAATAAGAATTTAATAAGCCATACTTTCCCCCCCGGCTTTGGCCAGTGTGACTGTTGCTAAGGTATGGATTCATTGTGGTGCCTTCAGTACTTTATCTAAAGTGGCCCTTCTGCCAGTGTGATTGTACATTTTTGAAGCGTGACTGATTTCATTTTGTCCCTTTTCCAGGCAGCAAATACTGAGGTCAATTGTGCTGCTCTGCTTTTATAGTAATTCAAATCAACTCCAAACACAAACTGGAAATCCATACAATGTGTAAAGAAAGGGGAGAATCTTTTTCCTATTCTTATCATCCCTTGTTTCCCTGCAACTCGTGACAGTCTGAAAGTCTGTATGGTGGGTGAAGCTGTTGGGTTTTGTTGATATTCTAAAGCACAGTGTGTAGAGTAAAATGTTTTGGAGGGGTGTTGGGGTTCAACCTACCTATCATAGACCCTTACTAAAGAGAGTTGAGGTTTCTGGTTCTGTGTTGTTCTGTTTCCCCACCTCCTTCCTTCCTTCCCCCGCCGGCCCTGTATTATCTGCAGGTTTAGCCCTGTATTATCTTCAGGTTAGGTTTCATCTGGTCATACTGGGCAAGGCGTTTGGTTCAAAATTTTTGGTGCTGATACCAGTAGATTAGAAACAAGCTAAACATAGTGCATGTGTTCAAAATGGATGACAGGCAGCTGCATGAGTAGACTTATTTCAACTCATGGAAAGTAATAAAACTAATTATAAAAGAGTAAACTAGGGAATCAGCTCTGCTACAAAAACAGCCTGATGAATAGAATCAACCTCAGAGAGGGAAGATCCCACCTGCAATTTTGTTGCCTTCTTTGAGAAAGTGAACTGGGAGCTCTGAAAGAAACTTGATAAAATTCCATCTGAGAAATTACTGATTGAGCTCAAAACTGTGGTGATTCAGGCTGAAACTTAGGTTTAGATAAGAAACTGCCAGAAGAGAACCAACCTGAGGGGTTAGGAAGAATGAAGTATTGAGTGGAGTGTCCAGGGCTAAGCATTGGGACTATTGCCGTTTTTAATTGATGCTGCGTCTGGAGTCTGAATCTTGGTTTCCATTTTTTCCTGGTTACATTTTCAAATACCACATTTGGGGGGGTGTGACCGAGAACTTGCAGAATGAGTAAATTGAAGGATATGAGGAAGCAGAGCAAAATCAAATGTCAAATTAAAGTTAATGTGGACAAGTATAAAGAATTGCACACAGAAAAGAATGAGGGCAATATGGATAGTGTTGAAATGGACTAAGGAGTCTCAGCAGTCTCAACATATCCAATTAGGTACAGAGTAGCAACCGACAAGGCCATTGGAATGTTGAACGAGAGAGCCAAACCTTTATTAGAATTCAGATATTGATGCCATAGAATTACATACAAATTACAAGACAAGAAACAGCCTGCTTAGCCTATCCATGTCTGTATTAATGTTTATCATCTGTCCACTCCTAATCCTGATATTTTATTTCTGCAACCTCCTCATCTAATCTATTAAACATTGACATGGTCTCTTTTCTTTAAATTGCCAACTTCTTCCTGCATTTAGTCCATGACCTTAGAAGCACACCTGAGGTTTCAAGAAAAACAGCTATGCGTTCCATATATCATATATTCAATGTAATATCTAAGGAGTCTAACCAGTCTATAAATCTAAACCATTTAAAGAAACCCACTACTTATCTCCTTTGGTTTATTCTCTCTCTATTAAAGTGCTGATCGTTCTGCATTCTAACAGCCCTCATTTCTGAAGTGGGCTTGTGTATTTATTTAAATGCATGAGTTGAGACCTATGCATAGCGAGTGGGAAATGTAATAGTGAAGTGAGAATAAGGTGTGTTGACTGCTGAGCTAATTTCCTCTTATAGGATGGCTACTTGTATGAGGTGCCAGAGGACAGCTGATGAACAGGAGCCCCCATGTAAGTTGCACCTCTCAAACCGAAAAGCAGAAAATTGATGAATAAAACAAAACACAGTACAAAGCCTTCAAAAAAAACCTTTCAGTTTTATGATCATGATGTCATCTGAACTATTTCAATAGATGACTAGCTTGTAATCATGCCCAGGGATCCATTATTTTGTATATAGTTTTCACCGGTCCTGTTGTGAATTATGGAATTAAACCACCTAGCAGTAAAATTATCATCGGCTGCTGTTGGATAAATAAATATTACCACTGCAATAACAGTGCAGCTTTTTGCAGCAGTAATGGCATAACGAATGGGCCTAGGGAAGAATTATATGCCTGGATCTCCTGCACACATTTCAGCATTTATTGATCCAGGAGCTGTAAATCTTTCACTTATGATAGAAAGTCGTTAGATCAACCCAAGACAAATTTCAATCATAAAATATATAAAACTAAGTGACCTCACACTTGGAGGAGATGAAAGGGACATTGCATGACCCTAGGGGTTGACCTTTCCTCAGCCATTAGCTAACCCAATGGTTGACACTTGTTTACTTTTAAGTCTGATTTGTGGGATTCATTATAATGTCACCGTTATGTATAACATAAGCTTCTTGAAAAATGCAAGTATACCAAACCCTGCAAAATAATATGATTATAATTTAATTCACATAGCTAAAATTGTAGTTGACCTCCAGTTATTGAATCCATGACATCAATTCTATAAACAACATAAATCTGTTGCTAACATTGAAAGGAGTATATTCAGGCTTTTAAGCATTGCGGTATTAGAATGTTAACAAGGGATCTATTATTTGTGAGAAGCTAACTGATTTTCTATTAAGTTATTTTAGCTGAGGGACTACTTGAAGAGAAACTGTTGGCCATGCACCACTGTGTGACAGCGATATGCTTCTGTTGTTGCACTTTACACTTCATTAGGTTGCAAAACCAGTATCAGGCATTATGCTGAAGTGGACATGAGGCACCCTTTTCTGCTTGGTAGAATGAGAGTGCTGGAGAAAGGTGATGAAATAGTAAGCAAACTACTATAATTCTTTATAAATTGGCAAAGGATGACAAGCTGAAAATGTGTTGCTGGAAAAGCGCAGCAGGTCAGGCAGCATCCAAGGAATAGGAGAATCGACGTTTCGGGCATAAGCCCTTCTTCAGGAAGGCTTATGCCCAAAACGTCGATTCTCCTGTTCCTTGGATGCTGCCTGACCTGCTGCGCTTTTCCAGCAACACATTTTCAGCTCTGATCTCCAGCATCTGCAGCCCTCACTTTCTCCTCAAAGGATGACAAGCAAAAGTTCAGTTGAGTAAAAGTTGTAAAGGGTATGTTTAGGAAATAAATGTTTTCTTCATTTCCTGCTTCTTTATGGTTTAAGGAAATATTTGCAGATAATCCTAATTTCTTCAACTGAGACTATAACTGTAGTAGGATTTGTACATAGGGTCACAATTGCCAGCTCTGTTGGTGACCTGGTGGGCCATGATAATAGGCTACATGTGCCAGGTACAGGTTAAGTCTCCAAGCTCTGCTTCATCAACTGCTCTGAGCCCGGGTGGTAGGTATTGGTGTCTCTAGGCTAGTGCATTGATAGATCATGCTGGATTTTCATCCCTAGCAGTGAGTTGCTGGCAGAGTATGCTATATGGAAAGTACATTATGCTCAGCCATGAATACCTCTGGAGGAATCTACTGAAACTCACAAGGTAAGATTAGGTATGAATGACCTCCATATATACCTGAGTTTTGCTGGCTTCTATGAGCTTCAGCAACTATCATCATCTTCAGGAAAATGAGAAGAGAAACGAGGGAAGAACAAGATAGCAGCCTTCCAGCTTTACTGTAGACTTGTGTTTTGGTTTTCTGTAATCTTTCAATGGTAACACTGTGAGATTTCATTCTTTAAAGATTCACTGAGCTTGTTAACTGAGAATTAATGAAATTGAAGAGCATGTTATGAATTAGTTGCTCACTTGGATAGGGTTAAATTGGATAGTTCTCAATTCCTATTATTCCCAATCTTCCATTACAGCGAATTAGACTCTCAGGATGTTAGTGAACATTGGAATATGTGATGAAAGAAGGGTCTGACCATATAATTTGGAAATTAATCTTATTTTGAACTGGTCAGTGGTAACTTAGAAGTCAACACACAATGATGAATGAGATGAGCTGTAAATGAGCTGAGCTGGTATAGCACTGTATAGCTGGTGTGGCTTTCTCTGCGGATGCAATTATATCATTTGTGTAGACTTTTTCATTCATCCACAGTGTACTCAACTTACTATGTAAAGGCTGGAAATAAAATGTTGATGTATGCTTTCCTCTAAGGATGTAATGGTTAAACTTGGTCTCCAATCCATCACCTAGACGTTTTAAATTGCCAGCCAAGTCATTTTTTATGGTCTCCAGAAATGATCTTTAGGTTCAAACAGCTTTAACCTTTAGTTTGACTGGGATTGCATGTTTTGATGTTACAGCCAGAATTTCAAGAAAAGATTTAAAAATGTGAAATATTTTTTAAGTCTAAAGGACTTGTTGTGGCACTTGCATTCTGGTAGTTTAGATTAGATTCCCTACAGTGTGGAAACAGGCCCTTCAGCCCAACCAGTCCACACCGACCCTCCGAAGAGTAACTCACCCAGACCCATTTCCCTCTGACTAATGCACCTAACACTATGGGCAATTTAGCAAGGCCAATTCACCTGACCTGCACATTTTTGGACTGTGGGAGGAAACTGGAGGAAACCCATGCAGACACAGGGAGAATGTGCAAACTCCACACAGACAGTCACCCGAGGCTGGAATCAAACCTGTGATCCTGGTGCTGTGAGGCTGCAGTGCTAACCACTAAGCCACCATGCCGCCCATTTATTTTATGGGAAAGTTAAAATTAAGTGTACATTTTTTGAACAGTTGGGGTACCGTCACAACTCAAACAGGTATGTGGTTCCACAGACATTAGTGGTGTCCTGGTATTTCATCCACGAAGTCTTTTTTTCCTATGTGTGAAACCATACAGTAATTGTTGGCAAGTTGTTTGATTGTGAGAGGCTACCGCTGCTAATTCCAGTGACAATGCCATCCTGCTTCCATCCTGGTGAAAGATGAAAGCTCGCTCACCTCATGTTAAAATTAAAACTGGGACTCCTCTACTTTGTTTCAACTGTCTTGCTTCTTGGATGCTGCGTGACCGGCTGTGCTTTTCCAGCACCAGACTTTTCGACTCTGATCTCCAGCATTGCAGTCCTCACTTTCTCCTTTGCTTTATTTGGTACTACTTTGCTCAATTGATTTATTTGCTGAACCATTGCTATATCTTTGTAATTTCCTGCACCTGTGGCAGAGTGTGGGAGTGTTCACACACCAAACTGCAGTAAATAAAATGAATAAAGAGCTAGCCTTGTGCCATGAGGTATTCTATACTGACAGAATGCTGTCAGGTTCAGAAATGCGGTGCTGCCATAGTCACCAGCACCTTATAAAGAGAAAAGAAATCAAAATCTCTTTATGCTCAGGGACTGACTTTTCCACATCCCTATGTACAGGAAGCAGCAAAAAAACAGACTCCTTCACCATTAACCTTCCTGTACTGCTGCCATCCTGATAAAGAGGGCTCGCAGCACTGGGTGGTCAGCACTCTCCCCTTGACTATCATTCCATACTGTCAATTCCGACATCAATGTAAAAGTGCCAGTTGGCCTTTCATATTCCTTCCACTGGCTGAGATGATACAAGTTCACAAAAGTATCTTGTATCTCTCAAACTCATCAATTGACCGTGCATTAAAAGGCTGTCTGTTTCACAGTGTCCTAAGACACGACTGCAAAAAAAGACAAACCTTTTGAGAATAGTCTCCGCTGTTTTGAAGATTAGCAGTCCTGTGACTGCTTTTTACCCTTGTTTTTTCTGATTGTGTTTTTCTTGTATTAGAATCTGAGAATGCAGCTAAGGAACAAATGCACTATGCTACAAAATTAACATTGCTACAAAGAAAACAGTATTACTCACAGTTTTCAGGTTGACCTCTACTGTCATTTTCTATAGGAAGCAAAGCTGTACCATTTTCTCAATTCTTGGCCCTCTCTTGGTTTTAGTGTTTTTATGCTTATTGACCAATTTCTTATTGCCTCTTTTTGTTGTGTGTCTTACTCCTGATATCTATTAAAGTCGTAACTTGCAGAATCATTTACATTCATAAAAGGAGTACTACCCAACAACTTGTGTTTCTAACATAGAGAAGAACCCCAAGGTGCCACATCGTGACCGGTACCCTGTCTGCAGAAACTTAGGGGAATTACTATTATCAAAACTATGCTTCACTTGATAAAGGCAGCGTGGAGAAAGGAATACAGACTAGAGAATTTTAAGTTCAGCCTGAACTGAGGCTGTATTAATTGACTCTGTATTTTGGAAAGTATTGCCTTTGAACCTTGGCTTTATGCAGAGTAAAAACTGCTATACACCAGGGAAATAAATTACAGAGGGAAAATGAAAGGACAAAACGTTGAGGAGTATTTCCTTAAACAAACACAGAAATGCTAGAGAAACTCTGCAGATCTGACAGCATCTAGGGAGAGAGAAACAGCGTGAATATTTTGAGTCTGACATGACTGAGTTTTTGAGTCTGAGTTTTCCTTTACCAAAGGTTATAAATGCATTCATTGGACGTTACACATTGACATTAACTTGCAAATTGTTGCATTAGTTTGTTTCTCAACTCAATCAAAGGCAGAATCTAGTTTAATTTTGGATCTCTGGTGAACAGAATCATCCACTCCCATATTCAAAACATTTTATTTATTGAAAGTTTCAGCAAGAATATTCACCTTACTCAAGGAGCATTAACTGTAGATTTGAAAGAATCTTTTTTATTGAATTAGGTCAAGTATAAGTGGGTGACTTCATGAATTTGGAAGAGGAGGATGTTGTCTATATAACGGCATTATTACCTTGCATTGCAGTTTCTTGTACTGGCTTTGACAACAAGGTTGTAAGTTGAAAGCTTTCTTTTGATGGCATTGAAATGTCCCTGTAAACGTAGTGTCCCATTATGGGCAGCACGGTGGCTCAGTGGTTAGCACTGCTGCCTCACAGCACCAGGGACCTGGATTTGATTCCAACCTTGGACAACTGTCTGTGTGGAGTTTGCATGTTCTCCCCATATCTGCGGGGTTTCCTCCCACAATATTCCAGTTTCCTCCTACAATCCAAAGATGTGCAGGTTAGGTGAATGTAGGGGTAAATGTAGGGGTATGGGTGGGTTTTGCTTCGGCGGGTCGGTGTGGACTTGTTGGGCCGAAGGGCCTGTTTCCACACTGTAATCTAATCTAATCTAAAAAAATCTAACTAACCTCCATAATGTTGTTGAGCTTCTTTGTATGAGAGGACAGAATGAACAGCAGTGAAACTTAAGCATTGTGAAGCTAATATGAATTGTAATTATGCATCTCTCCCTCTCTCCATTGATAATTAATTTGCTTTGAATGGTCTCTTTCAGGAACTCCTAAATGCCAGTACTTCCAGTGAGCACGTCAGTTGATAGCCTTGAGTAATATGATTGTAGGTTCAAGTTCCACTCTAGAATTGTGCGCAAAAATCAAGGTTGATACTAGAAATGTAGTAGTTAGGGAGCACTCAGTGCCAGACATACTGTTTTTGGAAGAGACATTCAAACGAGGCCCCATCTGCTCTCTCTGATGAATGTTGAACAAGGATCAAAATAAATTTTCTTTTTTGAAGGCTCCTCTTGAGATTTTCTTAATTGCTATGGTCCAGGTGCTGAAAGGTGAGGTGAGAATAGATGCTATTTTTATTTTCTGACTGGTGCAGACATGGTAAGCTGAATGGCCTCTTTCCGTGCTGTAGACTTTTCTGGTTCTAGGTTCCTATAGCTACTTTTTGAATTTCAGAGACTGTGTTTTTAGGTATGATTTTGTCATTATCCATAACTCATTTTTTAGATGATGGGGATGCTGACACACACACACATTCATGCACAAACACACACACACGCGCGCGCGTGCGCGCACACACACACACACACACACACACAGTCTCTCTCTTTCTCAACACATGAGGGCATCATTAATTTCCTACAAGATACCAGGCAAATGTTGACAAACACCTTTCCTCGAATCCTCTCTAAAGCTCCTGCCTTTCACCTAAAAGTTATGCCCTCCTTGTACCTTCTTCCTCACTGTCAACTACTTGGCCAATTTTCATATCATCTGCAAACTTACTTACCATCCCCCTAAATTTTCTTCTATTTAGTTTCCATATATCACAAATTATTTCAGAACTCAGCACTGCCCCTTATGGTGGCCTTCAAGTTACATCACCACCAGTTGTCTCTCTCTAATGAGAGAGCAGCCCAACAGTCTGCGGGTGGCACGGTGGCTCAGTGGTTAGCACTGCTGCCACACAGTGCCAGGGACCCGGATTTGATTCCAGCCTCAGGCGACTGTTTCTCCCTGTGTCTGCATGGGTTTCCTCCGGGTGCTCTGGTTTCCTCCCACAATCCAAAAGAATTGGCCATGCTAAATTGCCTTACATGTTAGGTGCTTTAATCAGGGGTAAACATAGGATAGGGGAATGGGTATGGGTGGGTTACTCTTTGGAGGGTCAATGTGTACCTGTTGGGCCAAAGGGCCTGTTTCAATATTGTAGAGAATCTAATCTAATCTTTAAGACTATGGCAACTTGACTTACCACTAAGCCAGTTTTGGATTCAACTTGCCAAGTTACCCTGGATTCCCTGTGAATTTAACTTCTTTATCAGTGTCCCACGAGGGACCTTGTCAAAGACTTCACTGAAATCCATATAAATTACATCAAGTGCATGACCCTCACCTATGCACCTGGTCACCTCCTTGAAAAATACAATTAAATTTCTTAGGCACAATTTCCTTTTGACTATCCCTGATCAAATTTTGTGCCTCCAAGTGGAAATTAATTCTTTCCATCAGAATCTTTTCCAATAGTTTCTCTACCACTGGTGGAAGAGTTATTGTTCTGTAATTCCCTTGTTTATATCTATGATCCTTCCTGAAAATTGGAACCACATTTGCTGTCCCACAGCCTTCTGGCATCACCCCTGTGACCAGAGAGGAATTAAAGATTTGGTTCAAAGCCCCTATAATTTCCACCCTTGGCTCCCAGAGCAGCGTTGGATACAACCCATTCAGACCTGGGGAGGGGTTTGTCAACTTTTAAGCTTGCCAAAGCCTACAATTTCACAGTTCCCAGGTTCTGTACATACATCCTTCTCTAAAGTGAAGACAGATGTGAAGTACTCGTTTGACACCCTACCAGTGTCATCCAGCTCCATGCACAGATTGCCCACTTAGAATCCCTACAATGTGGAAGCAGGCCATTTGGCACATTAAATTCACAGTGACTCTCTTACCCTATCCCTGCATTTCTCTTGGCTAACCCACCTAACATGGACACTATGAACAATTTAGCATGGCCAATCCACCTCACCTGCACATCTTTGGACTGTGAAAGGAAACTGAAGCACCTAGAGGAAACCCACACAGCCTCGGGGAGAACATACAAACTCCACACAGATATTCTCCCCAGGGTGGAATTGAACCCGGGTCCCCAGTGTTGTGAGGCAGCAATGCTGACCACTGTGTTGCCCTGTCCCGCAGGTATCAACTTCCCCTTGATATGCTTATAGAATATCTTGGGATACTCCTTAACATTACCTTCCAGTGTTTTTGCATACCCACTGTTTGCTCTCCTAATTGCTCACCCCAGCACTTTCTATATTCCACCAGGGCCTCTGTTGATTTGCTCCCTTCATATCTGTTAAACACCCCTGTTTTCATTATCCAGTTCTGAATAGTCCTGGACATCCAAGGTTCTCTGGGCTTGTCACTCCTACATTTCACCCTGAAAGGAGCATATTGGGCCTCTGCTGTCGCTAGTTCCATTTTTGAATGCCCCTCCACCTTGATCTGCAGAAGATTTGCCCAGAAATATCTTCTTCCAGTCAACTTTGGCTAATAAAATCTGCCTTTCCCAAGTCAAAACACTTTTTTGCAAACCATCATTTTCCCTTTCCATAACAAACTTAAAACATGTGATTTTGTGATCACTATCGCTAAAATGCTGTTCCACTGCCACTCTGAGTACCTGTCTAGCTTTGTTTTTCAAAATTAGTGACCTGAATGGGTGGGTGGCTAGTCTAATCCCAGTGGCCAACCAGGTGTCAGCTGTGCTGAATTTTTAATGCAACGAGTTGCTTCCCAGAATCCACTGAGACATATTCGCAACCTTTAACCCACAAACATACTGATGCAATTTGTGCCAGATCACATCTCCTCAGTTCATTCCCCATGATGCAGCTACAGCTGGAGCCCGGGCAGTGCGCATTGCCAACATAGTTGGCTTCCCCCGTGCATTGTGTTGAGAATGCCATGTCATAACACAGTTGACTTATTAACATTAAAGAGTTCTATTTTATCAATGTACAAATCATTGGAAACTACCATGATGCCTATTTCCTTGAGAACTCTCATATTCCTGCTTCATTTCAAAGGCAGGATGTCTTGCAAGGTTGTTTACTGGGAGACAAGGGTTCCCATCTGCAACCACGACTAAAGAATCAGTTACACACCCTTTTGACAGAGACCAAGCTCAGGTACAATGCAACATATTCTTTCACCAGGCTCATGGCGAAGCAGACGATGAGCCTCCTGAAGATGGGGATTCAGTGCTTAAATTGGTCAGAGTGAGGAGACGGTGGCCTTGTAGTATATAGTCCAGACACAGTGTGCTGTATGTCATGTTCTGGAACAACTCGAACAGGCAAAGTGGGAATATTATGGATGCTGAAGAACTGGGAGAAGGGCAGTAGCCTTTTGGGGAGGAAGATGAGGACATTTATCAGGAGGGACATCACCTTCACCATGTTAGAACAGTGCAGTGTCAGGCACAATGTGCCAGGCAGGACTTAATTGACACCCACATCCAATAGATCAGGTTTGGGTGAGGTCACCATTCAATGACTGTACGTTTGTTGTTACTCGAAAGGTAAATAGTACCTGTTTATTCCGAGAAATAAGTACAGCTTTTCTTGTTTGGTTTTCTTCACTTTTGCTGTTTTCTGTGAAAAGTTAATGTATTCATCTGATTGAAGACTTCCCAACATGTGATACTCACACATTGCGTAATGGCAAGATGTTATTGCTCTGCTGGGCATTAGAGAATGTGTAGCACTTCTTCGACAGAATTTCAACATGATATGGCACTAAGGACAAACAGCCTGTGTAGCTTCATTTTTATTGTTGCAGTTACATAGAACATAGAACAGTACAACACAGAACAGGCCCTTCAGTCCACGATGTTGTGCCGACCACTGATTCTCATGTATGCACCCTCAAATTTCTGTGATCGTATGCATGTCCAGTAGTCTCTTAAATGTCCCCAATGACCTTGCTTCCACAACTGCTGCTGGCAACGCATTCCATGCTCTCACAACTCTGTGTAAAGAACCCGCCTCTGACATCCCCTCTATACTTTCCTCCAACCAGCTTAAAACTATGACCCCTCGTGTTAGCCATTTCTGCCCTGGGAAATAGTCTCTGGCTATCGACTCTATCTATGCCTCTCATTATCTTGTATACCTCAATTAGGTCCCCTCTCCTCCTTTTCTCCAATGAACAAAGTCCGAGCTCAGTCAGTCAACCTCTCTTCATAAGATAAGCCCTCCAGTCCAGGCAGCATCCTGGTAAACCTCCTCTGAACCCTCTCCAAAGCATCCACATCTTTCCTATAATAGGCGACCAGAACTGGACGTAGTATTCCAAGTGCGTTCTAACCAAAGTTTTATAGAGCTGCAACAAGATCTCACGACTCTTAAACTCAATACCCCTGTTAATGAAAGCCAAAACACCATATGCTTTCTTAACAACCCTGTCCACTTGGGTGGCCATTTTAAGGGATCTATATACCTGCACACCAAGATTCCTCTGTTCCTCCACACTGCCAAGAATCCTATCCTTAATCCTGTACTCAGCTTTCAAATTCGACCTTCCAAAATGCATCATCTCGCATTTATCCAGGTTGAACTCCATCTGCCACCTCTCAGCCCATCTCTGCATCCTGTCAATGTCCCATTGCAGCCCTCTATACTGTCAACGACACCCCCAACCTTTGTGTCGTCTGCAAACTTGCTGACCCATCCTTCAATCCCCTCATCCAAGTCATTAATAAAAATTACAAACAGCAGAGGCCCAAGGACTGAGCCCTGTGGAACACCACTCACCACTGACTTCCAGGCAGAATATTTTCCTTCTACTACCACTCGCTGTCTTCTGTTGGCCAGCCAATTCTGTATCCAGACAGCTAAGTTCCCCTGTATCCCATTCCTCCTGACCTTCTGAATGAGCCTACCATGGGGAACCTTATCAAATGCCTTGCTAAAGTCCATATACACCACATCCACAGCTCGACCCTCATCAACATCCTCAAAGAACTCGATAAGGTTTGTGAGGCATGACCTGCCCCTCACAAAGCCATGTTGACTGCATTTAATCAAGCCATGCTCTTCCAGATGGTCATAAATCCTATCCCTCAGAATCCTTTCTAACACCTTGCAGACGACAGACGTGAGACTTACAGTGGATTAGTTGAGTGATGATATAATGTACCAATACTTTTACAAATGTCAGCATATGTTTCCAATGGGGTGACACCTATGCTTCCTATGTGCTCTCAGAAGCTGTTCATTTTCATTTGCCTTTAATGACATGGTCTGTGAAGGACTATTTGTGGCTGGCAGCAATTTGAGATGGTGCACAGCTGGGCTTTAAATTTGGCACCAGTGGCAGGAATTCCCAAAGGTCCTGCAATGTTAAATAATTCCGCTGCTGGTGAGCATCGATAGCATGAGTGTGGCGTAATACAAGTGTGGTACATACATCATGAGACAGGACCCTGAAATTGACACATCTTTTGAAATTCCATGAACTGAATGATAGGTGTTCAAAATGTAGCTTATTTATTTGAATCAGATTGGTTTTGTTCTGTTCCTGTAATGTGACAAGGAACAAAGTACAGTAGAAAAAAAACATAAATAATGTGGTCCTGAGAACTCTATTTTTTTGCTGCTCTTTCTCTTCTCTTCTATACCATTCTTAAACTGATTGTACTGCAGTATTCTGGAGTCGCTGTTCATGCTTGATGGGCACCATTTCCATTTAAATGATACGTCGATCATTAGGAATTAAGATATCAGATCACTGAAAGGTAATAAGAAATTTACTGCTTTCTTGTCTGTTTAACGTTGCAGTCTTAATTCTAGTATAAAGGCAAATAATCTCAAGGGTTCAGTCAAGAATGTATTTTTTACTCATAACATGAAAAGATCAGTGTAGTTCAATACTGTAGGATTACAGCTTTGCATTTAGGCTTTCTATTAGAAAGCCATGCACTCAAGTTTCAGATCACTGGACATTTCCACATTGGTCCTCCAGGGGACTTTGATTCAAATCCTACTTTCAAATCACATTTTAATTTCATCAGCAGCTTGCTGGAGACATCCTTATGAAAGCGTTTCACTCTCCAGGTAGTTTGATATAATGAAATTATTAGCACTATGCAGGTTTCAATTATTTCCAGTTTTTATTTGGTAAGATTTTGTGTTTGTCAAGGTAAGGAGCTTAAATGAACCATTTTTCAACCTGTTGACTTGCTGTCAGGACTCACATTAAGCATTGCTGTTTGGATTGAGACAGATAGTGATGTTTTATTAACTTTCGTCTAACTATGCTCATTTTTAGAATAGTTTTTACATTATATTTTATATTACAGAGCTGTGCTAATAGTGCGAGCAGCTGGTGACACACAGGTCATGCAAAACTAATAGCAACAGTAAAGTAACAGCACCAGTTTGGTTTTTGTGGCCACTAGTTATCGCGAATCTGACAATGTGCTTCAGCCTTGCCTGTTGCAGATCTGATACCACTGCGGCAATATATTAATCCTGCTGCTTCATTGCGGCCTATTTACTTCCCACAGCATCCTTCCATCCTTGAGGTTTATCAGTGCCAAATGTTATGCAGTTTAGTATGGTGGACTTGTGCCCATGTTCATTTCAATCCACCAGAGATAGAGAGAGGGTATTTGCAAGAGTGAAGCTCGTGGCAAACACACACTTCTTTTGGTGTGGGCTGTACTTATCAACAAAAATTGTCAACCTCTCTTGTTTTGGCAGCAGTAATGTTGCACTTTCTTATGGACCTTGTGAGTGGCAGCTGGAGTTAACAAATCACTGGTAAATCTGCACTTGTTCAGTACTGATCCTTTGACAGTTCTCAGAACTGACCCTTCAACTGTATATGACTGTCTTGGTATTGACCCTCCAACAGTATGGCACTCCTTCAGTGCTGAACCTCCAAAAGTGCGATGCTCCCTCAGTACTGACCCTCTGTCAGTGTGGCACATTGCTCAGTACTGACCCTCTGACAGTGCGGCACACCGCTCAGTGCTGACCCTCTGACAGTGCGGCACTCCGCTCAGTACTGACCCTCTGACAGTGCGGCACACCGCTCAGTACTGACCCTGTGACAGTGCGGCACACCGCTCAGTACTGACCCTCTGACAGTGCGGCACACCGCTCAGTTCTGACCCTCTGACAGTGCGGCACACCGCTCAGTACTGACCCTCTGACAGTGCGGCACACCGCTCAGTACTGACCCTCTGACAGTGCAGCACACCGCTCAGTACTGACCCTCTGACAGTGCTGCACTCCCTCAGCACTGACCCTCTGACAGTGCGGCACACCGCTCAGTACTGACCCTCTGACAGTGCGGCACACCACTCAGTACTGACCCTCTGACAGTGTGGCACTCCGCTCAGTACTGACCCTCTGACAGTGCGGCACACCGCTCAGTACTGACCCTTTGACAGTGCGGCACTCCGCTCAGTACTGATCCTTTGACAGTGCGGCACTCCGCTCAGTACGCACCCTCATCACTGATTCCCCAACAAGCTGATGGTCCACTAATTTAGTGAAGTTCTGTTAATTTGCATGGCATCATTGGCTCAAAGTCATTCGAAACAGTGACATTCTAATCTTAGGCTCCAGGTTTCCCTGTCTGTAAAAACAAATTTGCCTTTCATAATGAGATTCCAGTTATTCCCAGTGTCAACTGCAAGTTTCACAAGTTGCCAGTACAAATTGGGCAAAGGAAACATGATGCAATACTTTTCAAACAAAATCCTCTTCACTGCTTTCAATTTCCCCCCTTGGTTTGGAAGAGCAATGCCAGAAACAGAAAAAGAAAGAACTTGTGTTTCAACTGTAGTGCTTGGAATGAGGTCAACCAGGTGGACTTCCCTGGCCCAATCAGGGAGCCCTGCTGACAGATCCAAACAGGAATATCAGAGGTTCTGTTCACTTTGAGAGCTGGCTTTGAGGGAGTTGGATCAATGTCAAGATTCTCCACATGTAAATAAAGGGTGACTTGGTGACAGGAAACCAGCCTCTGTGCAGTTATTTCCATCAAGAATCAGATAAAAGAAAATGCATTTCAACACTGCTTTTCATTGCCTGTATGGCTCAAAACATCTTACTGAGCATTTTTATGTCACCATACTCATAATGGATCATAGGGCTGCTCTCTCATAAGAGAGAGGTGGCTAGTGGTGGTTTAACCTTCGTGTCACCATGCCTCACATGGAGAGGTTGAGAAGGAGAGTCCTTAATGGTAACTTCAGCCAGGAATTGAACCCATACTGTTGGTGTTACTCTGCATTGCAAACCTGCTATCTAGCTAACTGATGTTTTATTTTATTTGCAGTGTAGTTACACTGTAATGCAGGAAACATGGTAGCTAATTTGCATGCAGCAAATGCACATAAATAGCAATATGATAATGTTCACAAAATCATTTTTTGAGGTGTTGATGAAAGAATAAATATTGACTGAGTTAGACTGGCTCACACCCCTCCACGTTTTTTTCACAATAATGCTATTTATGTCCATCTTCAAGAGTCACAGTTTACCTTCTCATCAGAAAGAATGCATCACTTACAAACCTGCACTTGTTCAGGACTGATCCTCAGACAGTTCTCAGAATTGACTCTTCAATTGTATATGACTGTCTTGGTATTGACCCTCCAACAGTATGGCACTCCTTCAGTACTGAACCTCCGAAAGTGTGATGCTCCCTCAGTACTGACCCTCTGTCAGTGTGGCACACTGCTCAGTACTGACCCTCTGACAGTGGGGTGCACCCTCATCACTGATCCCCCAACAAATGGGGTACTCCCTCGGCACTGACTGTCCGACAGTGCAGTGCTGTCTCTGCAGTGACTCTCTGACAGTGCAGCACATCCTTGGCACTGATCCCCCTAACAAGTGGGGCACTTGCTCAGCGCTGACGCTCTGAGAATGCAGCACTTCCTCAGTGCTGACCCTCTGACAGTGCGGTACTTCTCAGCACTGACTCTCTGACAGTGTGGTGCTCCTTCAACACTGACCTGCTGACAATGTAATGCTCCCTCAGAACTGACCCTCTGACAGTGTGGCTCTCCCTCAGCACTGACCCTCTGACAATGTAGTGTTCCCTCAGCACTGACCTTCTGACAATGTGGTGTTCCCTTAGCAATGACCTTCTGACAGTGGGGCACTCCCTCAGCATTGACCCTCCAACTGAACTGCAGATCTGAGAAGGGGAGTGTTCTGACCGACAGTCACATTGTTCGCCTTTCCCAGTCTAGCACTTCCAACATTAATTGTAATTACATTGCTAAAGCAATTTAATTTTTTTAAGGCATAATTGAATAAACTGTCCAGCAAAAAAAATCACAAGTACTGTTAACCTGAGTAGAAAACTAAATGTGTAACATTTTTCTAACACAGCTGGTTGATCCCTAATATTGCCATAAAATGACAGGAAATGTGGTGACACAGGATAACGAATCCCTTAAAACATCGCAGGCCTTTACCTTTATTTCCCTTGTTATAACAGTTGTTAATTAAATTACAAGATGCGATTCAGGCTATTTGTGGCTATCTACATGGATCTGAGGTTAGAAAGGTGACAATGCCAAGTGTTGGGAATAGAATACTTTCTCAGCCTGTTTTGTACATCTTTTGTAGGCAATTACTTTGTGGGAATCTTTTTCCAATTTTCCTGAAGGTAATGACTTCAGCCGATTTCTGGTTCAGAGGGTAACAGGTGACCCCTAGCATCTTGTCCAATTTTTTGAGGCTGTTAGACTGCATTGGGCATTACTGATGCTGTCCTCACCTGAAGGGCAGAGATGAACCTGCTGCTGTCCTCACCTGAAGGGCAGAGATGGAATGTAACAGCCGTCCCTAAAACTGGATGAGGGAGTGAAAGAGTGAGAGAATTCCAGCTTGCAGTTTTGTTAGCAACTATGCTTTAAACATTTATGTTACCATGTGTTTGGCCTGATTTAAGATTCAGTTTTCACTTCGATGGTATATTTATTATGCTGTTAGAAATCAGTAAAAAAGAAGTTTAAGTCTGAAACAATAAGTGAATGAATCTCCACAAATATCCTCCTATTTCTCTGCGAAAAAGCCAATGGTAGGGGAAAGGAAACCCTAGAAACATACTGTAAATGCTAGCCACTAACTGATGCGCAAGAAAATCCTCAGATAGGGAAATTAAATACAGTTCTGCACCCAAATGAGGCAATGCCACAAGATACTATGAGACGATACAGCAAAGGCTCATTTAGATTTAATCCTGAATGGAAAGTTATGGTAATGTAAAAGGAGCAGACACTTTGGACAGAATTCTTTTTCTACTTGAGATTCTGAAGTAAGATTGATTCGTATGACACACCAGGACGCATGATTACTGAAATTATTTTCTTTGAGGTAGATTATCCAACATGCCAGGTACAGAAATAAAAGCATCTTGAACAATGACGGCTCATTTTGGCTGCCTAGTAACTTGGATGACTCGACTACATCCCAGTGATACCATAATCATTCTGATCTCAATCATGGCGTTACTGGTTGATGAAAGTTATTTAAATTTGCCATAATTAGCACTTCTTCTATCTTGAAAGGAATTGAACATCATTACCAGACGTTGTTGGCCCTGAGTATTACTGCAGGGCCTGCAGGAATGAAGTCCGGCTCAGTATTTCTGAAATATAAGTGTATCTGCAAGTGCAAGTTTTAATGCCTTTTGGGAGGAAAAACAATGTAAGGGAATGCATAATGAACAGTAGGTTAGCTGAGAAGTCAGGAGGATCATTGGGATCTTGGAGTACATGTCCACAGATCCATAAAAGTAGCAGGGCAGGTAATTAAAGTGGTTATGAAGGCATCTCAGATGCTCCTTTAATTAGTAGAGGTAAAGAGTAAGAGCAGCAAACTTATATTACAATTTTGTAAGACTCCAGTTAGAGAACAACTAGAATACTGCAAACAGTTCTGCTCACTGTATTACCTGCAGTTAAAATGGTAGAGAGGAGATTTCCAGAGAATGATGCATTCCAGCTGTGTGTAAATGTTAGATAACAGGATTTGTTTTTACAGAACAGTATTTAATTGAAATGTGTAAGATTATGAAGGGACTAGATGGAGAGATTAGAAAGAGACTACTTTTCACGCAATAGTCAATAATAATGTGATTTAAAATCATTGTTAGGAGGACTAAAAAGAAGTTAAGGAATATTCTTTTAACTGAGATGGTGATAGGATTGGGAACTCGCTTCCTGAAAGGGTGCAGAGGCAGAAACCCTTGCTGAATTAAAAAAAAACACTTGTCTATGCTGTTGTGATACTATAATCTGCAGGGTTCTGAGAAAGAGCTAGAGCTGGAAGGATGAATTAAATCAGATAGCTCTTCTTCTGACTAGCATGGACATGGTGGGCTAAATGATCTCCTTTTGCACCAAAAATGTATATTGTACTTAATGAGGATTGGAAATGCAGCCGAAATAAACTACAGCTGATAAGATTCTTGGTAGTGTGGATGAGCAGAGGGATCTCGGTGTCCATGTGCATAGATCCCTGAAAGTTGCTACCCAGGTTGATATGGTTGTTAAGAAGGTGTACGGTGTGTTAGCTTTGATTGGTAGAGGGATTAAGTTTTGGATCTATGAGATCATGTTGCAGCTGTACAAAACTCTGGTGCAGCTGCACTAGGAATATTGCATACAGTTCTGGTTGCAGCATTAAAGGAAGGATGTGGAAGCATTGGAAAGGGTGCAGAGGAGATTTACCAGGATATTGCCTGGTATGGAGGGAAGTTCTTATGAGGAAAGGCTGAGGGACTTGAGGCTGTTTTTGTTAGAAAGAGAAGAAGGTTGAGAGGTGACTTAATAGATATATACAGGACGATCAGAGGATTAGTAGGGTAGACCCTGAGAGCCTTTTTCCTTGAATAGTGATGGCTAGCATGTGGGGACACAGCTTTAAATTGAGAGGTGATAGATATATGCCAGACGTCAAAGGTAGGTTCTTTAATCAGAGTAATAAGGGTGTGGAACACCCTGCCTGCAACATTAGTAGACTCGCCAACTTTAAGGCTATTTAAATAGTCATTGGATAAATATATGGATGATAAGGAACAATGTAGGTTAGATGGGCTTCAGACTGGTTTCACAGGTCAGCGCAACATCGAGGGCCGAAGGGCCTGTACTGCACTGTTATGTTCTGTGTTGGCGAGAGTTACGTTGTACTGGTTAACTGAGTTCACAGCAGCACAGATGACCCATATAGGATTATCTAGGAGCTGAACCTACCAAAAGTGTTTTACTGTTCCTTTACATCTTTCAGCTTTTAAAAAAAGCTTTTGATGTACAGCACAGTGAACAACTCGACTTGATAGTCCTTCGGTAATGCTATATTTCTAAATAGAATTCTATATTATTATGTAACTTTATTTAATTATTGGATGATAAAGTCTGTACGGTATTCCCCCTGCCTTTTTACATTTCACTGGGAACTAATTCCCAAAGGCATTCTTCATTCAGCTTTTTCATGGAGCTCCACAGGGAACAGATGCATGAGCCTCACTCTGAACGTGGCTTGGGAGAAACTAAAATTTATATGCACTATGATGTGCAACAAACAGAATGAGAGCAACTCTCTCTTTGTCCACTGCATTCAGCTACTAGTGCATTGTTACTGTTTCACTTACAGTCATAGAGATATACAGCACAAAAACAGACCCTTCGGTCCAACTCATCCATGCCGACCAGATATCCTAAATTAATCTAGTCCCATTTGCCAGCACTAGGCCCATATCCAGGAGAAAGTGAGGACTGCAGGGAGATGCTGGAGATCAGAGTCGAAGGGTGTGGTGCTAGAAAAGCAGCATCCATGGAGCAGGAGAATCTACATTTCGGGCATTAGCCCTTCATCAGGAATGAGGCTTGTGAGTCAAGGGGGTAGAGAGATAAATGGGAGGGGAGTGGGGCTGGGGAGGAAGGAGGCTGGGAGTGTGATAGGGAGATGGAGGTT
>NC_057754.1:1668126-1730911 GCF_004010195.1 Chiloscyllium plagiosum
GTGAAAATGATAGGTCAGAGATGAGGGTGGAGCAGATAGGTGGGAAGGAAGATGGACAAGTTGGACAGTTCAAGAGGGCGATGCTGGGTTGGAAGGTTGGGACTGGGTAAGATGGGAGGAGGCGAGATTTCACCAATTTCCCCATTTCAGGTAGGAACCTGTTCATCTTCCTTCCTATCTGCTCCATCCTCCTCTCTAACAAATCACTTTCACCCCCACCTTCATCTACCTCTCGCATTCCCAGTTGTCTTCCCCCCAATCCCACCCCCCTCCCATTTATCTCTATACACCTTTGGCTCACAAGTTTCTTTCCTGAAGGGCTTATGCCCGAAATGTCGATTCTCCTGCTGCTCGGGTGCTGCCTGTCTGGTTGTACTTTTCCACCACCTCACTCTTTGACTCTGGCCCATCTCCCTCTAAACCCTTCCTCTTCATATACTCATCCAGATATCTTTTAAATGTTGTAATTGCATCAGCCTCCACTACTTCCTCTGGCAGCTCATTCCATACGTGCACCACCCTTTATGTGAAAAAGTTGCCCCTCAGGTCCCTTTTAAATCTTTCCCCTGTCACCTTAAACCTATGCCCTTTAGTTTTGGACTCACCCACCCTGTGGAAAAGACCTTGGTTATTTACCCTATCCATGTCCCTCATGATTGTATAAACATCTATAAGTCACCCCACACTCTCCGACACTCCAGGGAAAATAGCCCCAGCCTATTCGGCCTCTCCCTGTAGTGCAAAACCTCTCGCCCCAGCCACATCCTTGTAAATCTTTTCTGAACTCTTTCAAGTTTCCCAACATAGGAGACAATCGGAACTGCAAATGCTGGATTTCACAACATTCTTCCTAAAATAGGGAGACCAAAATTGCACACAGTATTCTAATAGTGGCTTAACCAATGTCCTGTGCAGCTTTGGGATACTAACATGACTCTTGGTACTGAACCACATTTTTACAGCTGAGATTGGTTTATAACTCTTGTCTCCTGTCATCTAACTATATCAGTACTTATATAAAACTAACAAAATGTAAATATATCTGTTGGAACTTTTTTAAAGAGAAATCAAAAACTGACATTGAAAGCTTTGGTTATACTGATGTGTGATTTGCTTGTGCTGACTGATGAATTGGTACAGGATTGTCTGGTGACTGTCGGGAAGCTATGTGAGATCTGCTATAAGAAGATTTCTGGGAAACATAAGGTATGACATTACACTGGGAAGCAGTCTTGACCTCAGCAGTGGTAATGCATTAAATTAAAACTGAAACACTTGTAAGCTGATCCAGTGTTCACGACACTTAGTTCATCATAATACAGTCAGAAACTCGATTCTATCACTATCACTCCTAATTGGTAATATTTAAGTTTGGGCTCAAGCGAAATGAGGATGATTCATTTTTGAAATGAGGGAAAATTGTTTCTTCAAAATCTTTAACACTTGTGGAATTGTGTCTCCCTACCAAAGGAAGTTATTGAGGCAAACAGAATAGATGCATTTCAAGGGAAATCTGAATGGACACATTAGGGAGAAAGGAAATAGAGTACATGTTGATGGGTGAGATAAAGGAGGGAGGGAGGAGGCTTGTGTGTAACAGAAACACTGGCATGTGCCCCTGCTAGTAACTTAGATGGTTAATCTATAAAAATGTAGACCAATAGTAAATAACTAATCATAAATCTAATCAGATGACTGGTTTTAGGTATCAAGTGCACAGTTTCTCAGAGAGTCTAGAATTGTACAGCATAGAAACTTGTCCATGATGACCAGGTTTCCAAAACTGAACTAGTCGCATTTACCTGCTTTTGGCCCATATCCCTGTAAACCTTTCCTATCCATGTACCTGTCCAAATATCTTTTAAATGTTGTAATTGTACCTGTCTCTACTACTTCCTCTGGCAGCTTGATCCCTGTATGCATTATCCTCTCTATGTGATACATCCCAATAAGCATACAAGGAAAAGTTAAGGCATTCAGGGGAAGATTAGGTTCTTTGTTGAAACTTTATTGCTGGAACAGCACAGCAGGTCAGGCAGCATCCAGGGAACAGGAGATTCGACGTTTCGGGCACAGGCCCTTCTTCAGGAATTTGTGTCAGGAATTCAGGAATTCATTCCTGAAGAAGGGCCTGTGCCCGAAACGTCGAATCTCCTGTTCCCTGGATGCTGCCTGACCTGCTGTGCTGTTCCAGCAATAAAGTTTCAACTTTGATCTCCAGCATCTGCAGACCTCACTTTCTCCTCGAAGATTAGGTTCTTCCCTACTTGGCAGGATAAAACATGCCTGATTGTTATTCACCATCTAGTTTGCACTTACTTGGGAACAGCTTTACTAACTTGCTTTTTGCTGAAGAAATGGTAGGTTATGAATCCAAAGAGTTCTGACAAGAGGTCATTGACTTGAAATGCAAACTTTGTTTCTGTCCCCATGGAGGTAAGTACCTCCAGCACTTTTTGTTTATATATCATGAAACCAGAGATGGGGTCAGGAATAAGAAGAATGGGGGACCAAGCACGACTGCTCTTTCAAAGAGCCAGCCAGAGGCACAATGGACTGAATTGGTAACATTTAAGTATGGGCAGATGGAGCCCTGTTCTGTTGGGTTTTTTGACTGAGTATCAGTAGGTGGTGAGATAAGCAGGACAATAAATATTCTCTTCAAGTGAAAAGAAAGAAGGAACATATACAGTACAGTAACATTCTCAGTCTCAGGATAATTCCAAAGTGTTTTACAGCCACTGAAGCATTTTAGAAATATAGCCACTGTTATTTCTTTATTCTTTTATGCGATGTGGTGTTGCAGGCAAGCTCAGTGTTGATATTCACCCCTAATTGTCCTTGAGCTGAATTGCTTGCTTAGGTAATTTCAGAGGGCAGTTAAGAATCCTTCACAATGACTTGAAATCACATACAAACCAGACCAGGTGAGGATGGCAGATTTTCTTTCCCCCCAGGACAATGACTTCATGGTTGCCATTAGACTATATTTAAAAAATCCAGATACATTAATTGAAAGTGTACCATCTGCCATGATGGGAATTGAACTCATGTCTCCAAAGTATTATCCTGGATCTCTACATTGCTAGTCCAATGACATTACCAAATGCATCATGTTCCCATAATGTTGGAAATGCAGCAGCTAATTTGCATGCAGTAAACTCCCAGAAACAGCTAATGAGGTTATGAGGAGATCATCTGTTTTATGGAGGAATAAATAAAATCTGCCTGCTATTTGATGATTTTTTTAAAAACAAAAAATTATTTTGAAAATTCACTGTAGAAAATTCACATTACAGTCAATTCTGCTTTCAGTACAAAGGTTTCTGTTTAACTAAAAGGAATGGTAGCTCAAAATGCAGTTTCCTTGAAGTAAGCTAGAAATTATAGTGTGCAAGCAACTTACTGTGAAGTATGTAATTTTATTTTTCTTTGTCATCTGAAAAGTATTATACAGTAAATATATTTCATATTTCCAAAAACATTGTGATTGTATTCACATCATATCATAACAGAAGATTACAAACAAAGAATCAGAAAATGCAACTTACAATGGGGGATCATCAATTAATTTTAGCAAGGAATATTTTGATGTGCAATACCTTGCCCACTCCCTCCCTAATAGATTGTGACCTCAAATTCAATAATGGGTCAACATTGATGTGACATTTTCCACCCTTGATTCACCCAATAATTCTACAATTGTCTACTTCAAATGATCATATTTTCCACTTGATTGAAGGCAGCTGCCTGAATAACTTCTGTATTTGTTGTCCATAAACCACTGTTGTTGCAGAGACACTTGTCACCAGTAAAGTATAAAATGTTACTCAGAACTGCAAATACTACCGAATTATCAGTTGAAGTGTGTTAACAAGATATCCTTTTTCTGACTCTCAGTTGCATTGGCTGTCATCAAGGGATGAGGGGTTGCGTCAAGAAGGGAGATTGAGTAGATTAGGCCAATATTCCCAAGTGTTTAGAGGAATGACAGGCAAGCTCATTGAAACACACAAAACTGTTTAGGAGTTGAAGAGGGTTGATGATGGCAGGATATTTCTTCTGGCTGGGGATCCTAGAACGAGGGGTCAGAGTCTCTGGATCAGAAATTGATCATTCAGGATGGAGGTGAGAAATGTTGTATGTGGATGTTTAGAATTCTCAGCCCCACAGAGCTGTGGATACTCAGCCATTTTCTATGTTATGGCGTCATACAGCACAGAAACAGAGCCTTAGGTCCAACCTAGGTTTCCCAAACTAAACTAGTCCCATTTGCCTGGATTTGGCCCATATCCCTCGAAACTTTTCCTATGTATGTACCTATCCAAATGTCTTTTAAATGTTGTAATTGTACCTGCATCTACCACTTCCTCTGTTAAACTTCACGATGATTATCAAATTCAAAATTGCCCTCGCTACCATCCATTTGCAAGTCCAAATACAATGTATGACATTATAAAGTAGCCATTTGTAAATAGAGAAAATGTTTGTATGTCTGATCTTTAAAATGAGACCCCTATACAGGATTGCATTCATAAATGTGAGTGTTTGTAAGTCAGATGTTCATAAATCTAAGACCCCCTGTGTATATTATCCTCTGGATGTCATTTAAAAGAAAAAGTGATCTGACTGATTTGATAAACAAGATAGTAATGTCCCTTGACCAACATGTCTGGCTGGGCCATTTTAAAGGGAAGTTAAGATTGCCAGCTATATTGCTGTGCACAATTAGATACAGATTTGCATGGATTCAATTTATAGAAAAAGTGAATCCTGAACTCTCATAATCACAGAGGAAGTTGAAGACAGGGATTGTTGGATGTTTGCATTCTGACGGAATTATGTGGCATGGAGGTTGGGGCGGATTGATATTGAAGTCAAGCATAACAGGGCAGGCTTGATGGGCTGAATAACCTATTTCTTTTATTTTGCATTTTTTTACTCTAACAGATATTTCAAAATCAATCAATGTTTTGCTGGCAAGTATTAAAACTTTGTCTAAAGCTTTGTGCATCTAGGTAGAATAGCATCTGTTTTGGAAAGCAGAACATTGTTTTGAACAGTATCATGAATTTCCAGTTCAATTAATTCCAACATGGATTGGATACAGTGTTCCTTTAGATTTGTCCAGTACGGAACCTCAGCCCCAGCTCGTGGTGGACATGTTTTTTATACCAGTGTGTCAATTTAATTAACTATGATCACTGTTCTGGCCTCTTTAAGCAGTGCTGATGGTTTAGTGCCAATGTATGATTAGTTTTATGTGCAGATGGACTGAAGTTGATGAGATTGATTTCAGCTTTTACAAGGTCAACTATTTAAGAACGAATAGGATTTTCTTTACATCGGTATATGCTGGACTAGTTAAAAATGTTATTGGAGGGTCGCCTTCAACACCCCTTTGGTTTGTAGACTCATCAATTTTCTGTTTTATGATACATTTTTCCAATTCTACTTTTTAATGCTTATTACTGATTGCGTCCTTAAAAATTAGTAACAGATATCAACAAAGGGAAAAGAATAACAATCTTTGAAAGTGAAATAGATTTTTCAGCATTCCGTGAGTTAAAGAAAGAGCTGCTGTGAATGCTGAGCTCCAAATCGAACACAAAAGTCAAACATGCCCAAGTCTTTATTACTGATTCAAATCTTGTCATAAAGCTTAAAGCTCTAACTCTTGGGAGCAGTAGAAATAACAGTGAGCACATATTTATTTTACAGAAAAATAACCCACTTTCTTCTTCCTTCCCCTTTGTTGTATAAAACACCATCTATGGCCCTGTAGGGAGGTTGGGAGTACGATTACAACAGGCCATTAACCTGAGGGATGTGTAAAATCAAAGGTGCAGCAAGAAATTCAGCTCTTCTGTGATCTGAGAAAAAGTGTTTCAGGAAAATTTCAAATAGATATGACACGTGAAAGGGGCTTTGGGTCTATAATATGGATACAAAAGATCAGATGAGAGTTGGGAAGCCATACCAGTTTTAAAATTTCATTCTCAGGATGTGAATATCATGGGCAGGGATGGCTTTTATTTCTTATCCCTCATTGCTATTTTGAGCCATCAAAGGTATTTATTCTTTTGTAGTTTGGTACAGCTGAGTGGTTTGTTTGGCCACGTCAGGGAGCAGTTCAGATTCAGCTGTGCTGGTGTGGAACTGGAATTACACTTAGGTTCAGATTGGGTAAGCGTATTCGGTAAAAGACAGGGCTGAATCAGTTGGTGTTTTGATGACATTATGAAGGCTTTGTAGCATTTCCTGTGTTCAGCATTTTAATTATGGGTATCTAAAAAGAAATTTACATTCTTAACTCTGTGCATAACCATAACCACTGCAATAGTGTGCCCAACACAAAATACCAGTGAAAGGAACTGATGATAGCACTATTGTTATCAGAGAATGCTGGAGGTAGGATGTGAGTTTGGGAGGCTTACTCCAATAGAATCTTAAAACTAATCTTAAAGTTACTGGCCAAACTACCAAAATTCTATTTCTGTTTTAGAGAAAAAAGTTCTTGACTGTATTTTAATTGTTTAATACCTTTAAGCTTTCCTCTATCTTTGCTGGACATTTATATATTAGCCTGCTTCTAGGAAATTACTGTCTGAAATCCTGCACCGACTGTCCAGAGACACAGAGACCATTGAATTACAGAATCTCTACAGTGTAGAAGCAGGCCATTCAGCCAATCAAGTCTACATCAACGCTCTGAAGAGCATCCCACCTAAACCCTACCCAAACCCTGTAACCCTGCATTTCCCATGGCTAATCCCGCACATCCCTGGTCACTGTGGGCAATTTAGCATTGGCAATCCATCTAACCTACACATCTTTGGACTGTGAGAGGAAACTGGAACAAACCCATGCAGACATGGGGAGAATCTGCAAATTCCACAACGACAGTCGCCCGAGGATGGAATTGAATCCAGGACCCTGGTGCTGTGAGGCAGCAGTGCTAACCACTGAGCCTCTGTACCGCCCATTGAAAATGACTGACTGAAGTTATTGTTTGCAAGGGGTGAAATGGGGACTGTCCTCCTCTTTAGCTCTGCCCATTGATGCTTTCTAAAGCTCAACCTACATTTTTTGAGTTATGTGTTTTCATATTTTATGCTCAGAAATATGACTGCCTGTTAGATGAAGTAAGAGGTTGTCACTACAGTTTAACACACAAACTTGCTGCACTATTCTGAACCTATGCTATTGGTACCAGCTCTTTCTCCTACTCAGCAAGTTGCTGAACTCAAAATGGGGCTGTGAGAAGGAGCATGCACTTCAAATAGAAGGAGGAACAAAATATTTAACACTATTCTCACTATCAGAGGAATTCTAAAATTTTAGACATCTGAAAAGAAATATAATTAATGTACAAGAGTTAATTACACCAGTCACAAACCTTAAGCAAGATTAGAAGATATTTCACTGCAATATACTGGTTGTGTGGAATTGACTGTCTGGAAAGATAATTTGATACTTTGATAAATACATAGCACCTTCCCAAGACACTTGAGAAGACACTTCTTATTAACAAACCAAGCTTCATGCAGAACTGCTTAAGGAGATATGGTCGGATGACCAGAGGCTTGGTCAAAGAAGCAGCTTATTCAGAGTGTCGTGAAGAGAAGAGAGGAGTTGAGATTTTGGGAAGAAACCCCAGAGTATACAACCTTGGTTTAAAGGTGTGGCTGTCAATGGTGGATTGATTAAAAAAATTATTGGGAATGTTCAAAAGGCCAGAATTAGAGGATTGTAGCAATCCCATAGGCTTAGATCAATGTCTCACAAGAAAGAGAGGGAGTTTCTAATTGATTCACTTGAGGTTAAGAAGAGAGTTGCGATTTTTGGATTAGAATCTGGAGTAAGCTTGCTAGGTCATCTGAATGATTTTGACTTTGCGAAAACAGAAAAATGAGGTTCCTAATATTTTCTCCTTTTGTCTACTTCTGTTAGTCATTTGATGTTATTCAGTACACAGTGTGATCATGACCTATGGAGCAGTTACTGAGCCTCGTAGTCTGAGAAGCTAATTATAGATCAGTAAGACATACAAAATACCCAGGTTAAGATCTGGCCTTGTTAATTCAACGTACTATTCATATTAAGTCTGCTTCTCCAAGTCAGTCTCCCCTTCCCTTCTCGCATTTTCATTGACGTTTATGACCAAGCTAAAATAGGCAAAAAATGTACAGACAAGAGTAAGAGTGTTAAATTTAGTTAGTTTTTAAAGATTAGATTAGATTCCCTACAGGGTGGAAACAGGCCCTTCGGCCCAACTAGTCCACACTGATCCTCTGAAGAGTAACCCACCCAGACCCATTTCCCTCTGACTAATGCACCTAACACTTTGGGAAATTTAGCATGGCCAATTCACCTGGCCCACACATCTTTGGATTGTGGGAGGAAACCGGAGCACCCGGAGGAAGCCCACACAGACACAGGAAGAATGTGCAAACTCCACACAGACAGTCACCCAAGGCTGGAATCAAACCTGGGACCCTGGTGCTGTGAGGCAGCAGTGCTAACCACTGAGCCACCATGCCACCCAGAGACTGTAGGGCTGCTCTCTCATTAGAGAGAGACAACTGGTGGTGATTTAACTTGAGGGCCACCATAAGGGGCAGTGCTGAGTCCTGAAATTATTTGTGATATATGGAAACTAAATAGAAGAAAATTTAGAGGGATGGTAAGTAAGTTTGCAGATGACATGAAAATTGGCCAAGTAGTTGACAGTGAGGAAGAAGGTACAAGGAGGGCATAACTTTTAGGTGAAAGGCAGGAGCTTTAGAGAGGATTGGAATGACCATGAGCTGAATTGTCCTCTCCCTGTAGATGACAAGGCAGGGAAACAATTGACAACTTTGGCCTGGAGAAACATTTATCCTCTTCTTGCCACTCTGCAATTAAGTGCTGGTGAGAAGGTCCATGAGTCTTTCTCTTGACTAGCTAGCAATTAAGACTTTTAAAATGGCTAATTAACGAGAAGAAAAAGGAGAAACAGACCTTATTAGCAAAGGATCCTCCAAGGAGTATGCCTAAACCAGTGGACAATGGAATCCAGAAGCTGCCCCCTTCTGATCAGCTGACCGAGGTTGCCAATTCAGAAGCCTCACTTGCCTCCCAATTTTCAGTGAGCTGATTGGTGTGTGATTAGGTGAGTTGTACCATAGGTGAGTTATCACTGGCATGCTCACCCCACACTTCGTCCAAAAACAATGAAAAATTGCATCCCGTGTGTACTATTGGGTATTATATCCAACACATTTAATCCTTTCCACACAAAAAAAAAGCTTATTTCAAAAGGGCAGACTAACAGGAAAGTCAATATCTCACATACCAAATTACTTGGATGGTTAGTAATTACAGTATGTGATTTGAAAATCCTTTGAACTAATTTATTAAAGCATTATGAATGGGTCACATTTTATGCTGAATCCATACTCATCAATACTTTCATCATTCCATGGACTCAAAGCTAGCCATGTAAAGCAAACAATTATCAGAGCTGTTTACTAGAGTGCTTCTGAGGGGTAATCAGAAAATAATTATACATAGAATTTGTTTTTTTTTGTTTAGGTAATTGTTTATAGTTGTTGGTTTTGTGCAGAGATGTATTGGCTTTGAGCTTTGCAACTCTGCTGTTTTGACAGGTTCTGCGTGTGAATCTTTCTGAGAGCACACGATCTTTTGCAAGTTTTCCCCATTTTATAGATTTGGGTGTATTTGAGCTGCAGCAGAATTTGCCTTCGAATAGATTTCAGTTGAGGTTTAGGTATTTTAATCTTTTTAAAGCATGGATTTTACAATATCAGTAGTTCCATTGCAATAGATTGTCACTTAAATTGCCTTTTATTCCATTCGTAGTGAGGTACTTTGCATGTGGGATAAGTAAAATGACCAGGCAAAGAAATTGAATAGAAATGAATGACATACATTGATTAGGTGACTAGTTAGATGCCTAACATTGAAGTATTCCTGAGTGGGTGACCTGAATTTGAGCAATGCTGACATTTGAGATTCCTTACATCATGATTTTCTTTCTCCTTTCAGTTTTGAATTGGGTCAGTAGGTAGCTTAGGGAAAATAACTTGAGGGGGAGTATGATAGGGAGAGTATCTCTCTACACTTTGATTAAGCATACTGTCTGGTGAATCCATCAGTGGGTGGATAGGTGGTACTTGTGATTGCAAATAAATACATTGAAGGAGGCTATTCAGTCCCTCTTAACTCATCTATCCAAAGCAAAATGTCATTTTGGTCCAAATCACATCACCCTCTAATGGATTTCGAATTAATCTCAGATTTCTTTACCTCCACCATCCCATCGAGAAAATCATTGAAGTATTTGTCACTTGTTGCATGACAGTGTTTCTCCTGATAACTTAGGATATACCTTTTCTCCACTTTCAGTCTATGCAGCTTTGTCTTGGCATCCTTTGAAAGAAATAATGCTATTGGTTTACTTTGTATTATTTAATACTCTATGTGCGTCGACAAAGTATATATATGTCTAGCTTTTTAAACAAGTGAAGTAGAAGAGGGGAATGGTGCACCCTTTGGAAGGATTTAGAATAAATAAATGTTTCAGTTTTGATTAACGTTGCAATGACATATTTCTAAACATATCTACATTTGTCTTGAACAATATGTTCATTTTTTTCTTGTTGCTGGGCAAAGGTCACGAAACATTGAGAAGTAGATCAGATCAAGCAAACTATTTCTGATTTTTATGTTTAATTTGGAGTAATCTGATGTAGTCTGAAGGCAATCAGATTTTTGAAGACAGACATAAATGACTTACAATTTCTGTGTTTTTTCCCCAAGATTTCCAAATTGGCTGCTTGCCAGCTGTTGTCTGAAAATGTTATTATTGGTTGGGAGGCACCTAAAAGTATATTAAGAGGTTGTGATTTCTTAGTTTTCTTCACTGGCATATGTTGATAATAGAAGAGATTGTGGTGATGGTAATGCCATTGAACATAAGGGGAGATTTTTAGATTCTCACTTATTGGAAATGATCATTGCTTCGAACTAAAGTTTAAACCTGGATGTTTTCCATGCCTTGCTGAACCTGGACATGGACTACTCAAGTTTCTGAGGAGTGGCAAATGGTGCTGAACATTATGCAATCATCAGTAATTTTCACTTCTGACTTTATAATGGAGGCAAAGTCCCTGATGAAATATCTGATGCTGGTTGACCCCAGGACACTATCCTGTTGAACACTTGAAATGATGCCCTGAAACTGAGATGACAGACCTGCAAAATACCCAGTCGTGTTCCTTTGGCTCCAACCAGCAGATAATTTTCCTCTGATTCCCATTAGCTCTAATTTTGCTTGGGCTCCAGGATGCTGTATTTGGTCAAATGTTGCCTTGATGGCCATAGATAATCATTGTCACCTCAACTTTGGAGTTCAACTTCTTTGTCCATATTTGGACTAAGATTTGGATGAGGTCAGGAGCTAACTGGCCCTGGCAGAACCCAAACTGAGTGACAGTAAGGAGGTCAATCCTGAGCAATTGCCATTTGATCGTACTTTCAACAACCCCTTCTATCACTTTGTGATTGTGAATCAATTGATGGGGCAATAACTTCTGGGTTGGATATATCCTACTTTTCATGTACTGGACGTACCTGCACAATTTTCCATATTCCTGACTAGATACTAGTGTTGTCACTGTAGCTTGGCAAGAACTAAAACTAGCACTCTGGTTTTTAGTACTATTTCAGGAATGTTGCCAGGACCTTGGCCATTGCAGTTTCCAGTCTCTTCAGCTTTTTCTTGACAGCAATTGAATTGGAGACTAGTGTTTATGATGTTTGTTACCTCAGCAGGAGACCGAGAAAGATCATCTGCTCAGCACTTGTAACTGAAGTTGGACGCAAATACTTCAGCCTTGTTCTTTGAACTGATGTGCTGGCCTCATCCACTTTGGAGGATGGGTATATCTGTGGAGCTTCTTCCTCAGTTGTTTGATTGCTCACCACATTTACAACTGGATATGGCAGGATTGCAAAGCTTATATTCAATCCATTGGTAATGGAATCACCTAGCCCTACCCATTGCATCCCTCTTTTGTTGTTTGACATGCAAGTGTGTTGTGGTTTCACCAGGTTGTTGACTCATTTTTAGTGGCTCGTGGCATGTCCACCTGCATTCTTTATTGAACCAAAATTTATCCTCACCTTGATGGTAATGGTAGTGGAGAAAATGCAGGCATTGAGGTTACAGAATGTCGTTGAATATAATTCTGCTGCTAAATAAAATTGTTTTGCTGCTGATGGTCCACAGTGCCTCATGAATGATTAGTTTTAAATTGCTAGATCTGTTTGAAATCTATCCTATTTAGCACAATGGTAGTGCCACATCACATGATGGAGGGTATCCTCAATGTGAAATCGGGACTTTGTCTACACAAGGACTCTTACAAGTCATTCCTCCCAGCACTGTCATGGAAAATGCATCTGCAACAGGTATTCATGAGGTCACATACATTTTCCCTCTGGTTAGTTTGTGTACTTCTTGTTGCAGACTTGGTTTAACAACAATGTCCTTTAGGACTGGTCAGCTTGGTCAGTATTGGTGCCACTGAGCCACTGAAATCTTCCACCTAAGTACATGTGTGTTCTTGCCACTCTTGCTGCTTCTTCCAATTCGTGTTAAACACAGAGAACCTTTGATTTATCAGGAGAGAGGAGAGGGGAGACTCTACGTGGTAATCAGCAGTAAATTTCCATACCATGTTTGACCTGATGCCACGAGACATCATGATCCTTCAGAATCAATATTGAGTACTCCCAGGGTAACCCATTTCCAATGTGCTGGTACCTCTGCATGCCTGTCCTGGAAGTGGGACAAGACGTAGCCAGAGATGGTGATGGTGGTGTCTAGACATTGCCCATAAGATATTATTCAAGTGTTTCCATAAATATGCTGTCAGGCAGTTGCTTGACTAGTCTGTGGTGAGATCTCACAATTTTGCACAAGCCCCCAGATGTCAGTAAGGAGATCTTTGAAGGATTGTCAGAGTTGTGCGTGCCTTGGTCATTTCCTCTTCCTTGGTCAATGCTGGGTAGTCCATCTTGTTTTGCTCCTTTCTTTAGATTATGTAGCAGTTAAATACAAGTGAACGGCTTACAAGGCCGTTTCAGAGAACAGTTAAGATATTTCTGTGGATCTGGAGTCACACGTAGGTCCGATCAAGTGAGGATATTAGTGAAGCAAATGGCTTTTTACAATCAACAATGGCTATATGGTTACCATTAGACTAGCTATTAATTTCAGGTTTACTAACTTCACTCAAACTTTACCATGGGATTTGAATCTATGTCTTCAATTGGTTCTCTGGATTACTGGTCCAGTGAAATTATCACTACTCCACCAGCACACCTGACACAGTTCAATATTCATTTTTAATAAAGCAACCTTTGTTGGTTTACATTAGATACATTGCATTACTTATAGTGTGGAAACAGGCCCTTCGGCCCAACAAGTCCACACCGACCTGCTGAAGCGCAACCCACCCATACCCCTACATTCACCTAACACTACGGGCAATTTAGCATGGCCAATTCACCTGACCTGCACATCTTTGGACTGTGGGAGGAAACGGGAGCACCCGGAGGAAACCCACGCAGACACGGGGAGAATGTGCAACTCCACACAGACAGTCGCCTGAGGCGAGAATTGAACCCAGGTCTCTGGCGCTGTGAGGCAGCGGTGCTAACCACTGTGCCACCGTGCTGCCAATGAATGGTATTATGTCTTTTTGTCTTAAGGACAAATAGGAAGTGAAAAAATAGGAGTAGGTTGTACAGCCTGTTGAGCCTGAGTCTTTTGAAACCAAGAGAAAATAATGGAATCAGAAAGAAGCAATTTTGAGCTGTTTCAACTCTGAATTATCATGCAAAGATGCCTATTTTGTGAGGTGAGACTATTAGTTCATTGTGCTTTCTAATCAATAAATCTCAGTCAAGGAACTGAGAAATGAATTGGTAACTCTTTGAACCTTTGAGAATCTGGTGGCTGCCTGCACACCAAGCCTGTCTAGACATTGAACCTGTTGGTATTCATCTTGAGCATTTATCTGCTTGATGGAGCACTAATTAAAAGGAAAAGAAGATCATTATTGCTTTATTAAAAAAAATGTCAGTGTAACTGGACAGATGAGCCTCCTGTAGAGAACGAAGTACTGTCTGATTTGTGGAAAAGATAATAATTGTGGTCTGGGCTGCTGTGTCTTTATCATACTTGATAGTGTATACTGGTTGTAGAGTTCCACAGCCAAAGAATCTGAATTTTACTGTCTTTAACATAGTTGGATAAATAACCCAAAGGCAGATGAGGGGAATTCTTTTCCACTGCAAGTATTTATGCGCTGCTTGCAAGGGAGAAGATTCAGTAGTAACTTTCAAAACGGGAACTGGGTATATACCTTAAAGGTAAAACATGGGGCATTGCTTTGTTGGATGAGCAAAGGGTGGCTGGGGCTAATTTTCTCTCAAAGAGCCAACACAATCTGATGGATGGAATGGTCTGCTGTGCTGTATCATTCTTTTAAGTAGTAGGAAGTCAGTTAGCTCAGTTGGTGTGTTAGCTGGCTTGTAGTGCAGAGTAATGCCAACACAATGGGTTCAATTTCCAGACTGGCTGAGGTGACTATGAGGACACTCCTTCTGAAATTTTCCTTTGCCTGAGGTTTGGAGATCCTCAGGTTAAACCATCACTGTCATCTCTCTCCCTAATGAATGAACAGCCCTGTAGCCTAGTAAAACTGTGGTCAACTGCCCTTCAAAAGTACATTATGGCCATGAACAAAGTCCCAACAGTTCGATAATAGTTAGAGTTCTGTAATTTTGCTTTCAATTACTAGAAGTTATATCTTTGATATCTGTGAGCTTACTAATCACCATTCTAAGCTGGGTTTTGCTGTTGAGTCTGAAAGCAAAATGTTGCATATGCTGGAAATCTGAAATAAAACAGAAAATGTTGGATATGTTCAGCAGGTTCTGAAGAAGAGTCATATTGGACTGAAAATGTTCCTGCGGTTTCTCTCTACACAAATGCTGCCAGATCTGCTGAGTTTCTCCAGCATTTTCTGTTTTTATTGTGATGAAGTGCCCTGGTTTAGGATTTAAAGAGGGAGTACGTTTATAAGATACGTACTCTAGACAATGGGTGTTATACAGGTTAATGCAGAGGAATTCAAATGTGGAGCAGAGTGCTTCTGCACATATTATATTCTGTCCTCTTACTTTGATTCAGTTGGCAAGAAACCTGCTGTTGACTAGTTTGGTGTTTTAACTGCCAATTTCCAGAATGATGGGAGTATTGGAAAATTTGTTGGAAATGTGGGCATTAAACCAATAGCTTTTTTTGTGAAGTTTTCTTTTAAACAAAATGTATTAACTGTTGAAACCAGAGAATGAGTTGAATTTGAACATTTCAGAAAATTAAGCTTCAGATATTCATTATGACTTACATATGCTGTCCAGCCTTGAACCAGAGATATGTGTTGGAAGCCAACAGTATCTCACCAGGATTTTAAAACAGTAGTGGAATGTTCTGCTCCCTCAATTAGTGAAAGGGGTTGCAAGGAGGGAAAATAATTGGGTGAGAAACCCATTCTCTCCTTGTCATCTTGGCAAATAAATGGTACGTGAGATGGTCCTTCAACGACTTTCTCAACTCACCAGCATATAAGGCCCTTAATATTCAATTAATGGCCACTTATGAGCCTAAACTCTTCACTGCCTGATGATCTACCTTCACAGCGAGAAAACATGCCTGCCAACTTTGAGGGAGTCCTCCAATTGCCCTAAGCTCTTTGCAGTTGGAACCATGGATGGCAAATATTGAGGTGGCCTCTGAAAGGTGGACTTCAGCACTCAGATTTACCAGTCTCTGATTGGCCAGCAGCTTCTGGCCACCTAACATACCAGTGTTGAGGCACCTAATAGGGCAGGAGACTTGCCCACGTGCTGCCTGATTAGCTCTTAATGAGCTGATAGACATGTGATATACTGCGTTATTTCATTGGTCAGGGGCATTGTGTTAATTGCCACCTACCACACTTGACCCCACATTTTAACAAAAACGGGAAAATCTTAACCAATGTGCTAATTGAATGTATTAAAGATTTGCAGTTGTATGGTACCTCTGGTCCCCCAGAAATGCAGAACATCGTGATAGTGGCCAAGTCAATTTGTCATGCTGTTTTGACCGCATGTGTTTTATTGTAGCAAATATTGGGAATGTATCTGGTTAGATCATTTTGGCTTCTATATCTCTAAGTCTGAAAGGAGAATATCGTATAAAATATACTGGTCTACTTTAGATGAGAACTTTGGTTAAAGTGTGATTTTTTTTTCTAATGTGTTTTGGTGAGTGTAGCTTAATGGGAAAGAACTGATAGGACTTAGTGTTCACAAAATTCTCTGCTCCTGTGGTTTTTCTTCACTTCACTCCGCCTTCTTTTGTAGACTAATTGGTAGGAACTGATTATTGAGATCAGCCAACATCTCCATTATCATTATATTATCCAGGACAGTAGAAGGCAAACCACAGTAATTCTTGTGTTATAGATAGACTAAACATTCCTGGTGACAACACTGTGAAAGATATTAAAGACCAAAGACAGTAGTAAGTGTCAGAAGTCGTATTAGTTCAGTTTCCTTTTGGTTTTATGCATACATCAGTTATTTATGAGATGCAGAACTGATTGTGGAAACACAATTTTCTCAGAATATTGCCAAATCCTTTATCTACCTAAATATGTTTACCAAAATAATGGCATGTGAAAAGGTTTTGGGTGACCAATGTCATAAGGATTACTCTTGATAGTTATTCTCTTGATAGTTAAAGCTGATGTTAGTTTACCTTACCAGTCAGGGGTACAGCATTGCACAGAAGCAAGCTGAGAAATGAGGATGATTTTAATGAAGGTTCCTATGTGAAATTAATTCTTGTGTTAAAATAATAAGAAGGGAAATTAGATCTAAACACGCTAAGCATTCATGAATTAATATCACCAGCATTCATTTCTAAGCTTTTGTCAAATCATTTTGAAGGAAATAAAGAAGTTTGATTGATATAGCATTTTACCATGTCTTTGAGGCATGCTAGTTGCTTTACAGTGATGAATTATCTTTTTGGAACGCACACACTGTTTTGTAGGAAAATAATGATGGTCAATTTGAGGGAAGAATGTTGGCTGAGATAATACTTTGACTAACTTTAAATTGTGCAGTCTCTTGCCTAATCTGAAAGATGACTGTACTGATAATGCAGCATTCCTTCACTGTCATACTAGATTGCTTCAGCAGTACAATCAAAATCTATTGTAGGTTGTTGAGAACAGTGGTGATTAAAAAATACCCCAACGTATTAAATATCACTGCATTAATAGGCTGAAGATGTGACTCTTCTATTGCATATAAATTTGTAGTGAAAATTAAAATATTCGTACTGTTAGTCTCTGCTTTGTATGATACAGTAGGAGGAATAAGAAATTTACACTAGTTTGTAACAGCATTGCTAAATCTCCCATAAGGTCATTTGCTCCTTATTATCTATAATATGGCTGTGAGACCCAGTAACACAAATATCCTCACTGGCTAGAATAATTGGTCTGTAATGTTTCATTTTCCGTCCTGTTGGAAAGTGTTACTTACAAAGTAACCGTGAATGAAATCAGGAACTCAGACCTGCTCAATCATTTCACAGTACAGTGTATTTCATCATTCTTGAGAATGACTGGACTAAAGCATTGGTTGAGACCATTAGCCTCAGCAAAATGTCAGTGAAAAAAGCTGCTTAATATTGGAGTCTTGTTCAGAGTAAATAATGCCATTCAACCATATTTTCCACGACATCTTTAATCTTAAACTGTGGACCTAATTTTCACATCCTGGTGTAAATGAGATCCAAACAATTAAAACATGCTGATCCCTCCATAATGCTGAAGTACTATTAAGTGCATTCTATCCAAATGCATAATTAGTCATAGACCCATAGGCAGATGTAGCTAGGTGCAGAATGTAAATTAGTGCAACAGGTGTCTCAATATTTTCATATGTTGCCCTTGAAATGGCTGTGATGAGGAAGGATGAGACTGTGAATGTCCATCTCCTTCTGGAATGTACCTTTGTAAAAAAAAAAGTTTGGAAACGTGGTTTTGGTCAAGTACATCCAGAGCAGTGGCTTCGTGACTAAAGGCTCTTTGTTCTATAGGTTGTTCCCAGCAAGGCACATTAAAATAAACATCTTAGTGAGCTCTGGGAAGGGTCACTTGACCCAAAACATTAACTCTGATTTCTCTCCACAGATGCTGCCAGACCTGATGAGCTTTTCAAGCTATTTCTGTTTTTATTTCTGAGATAAGCATCAACTGAGGCTGGAAGACCAGTGCTTGGTGAAATACCCTCTTTAGTCTTCCTGATACTTGCAGGTCTTCCACTGAGCTTTTCCTGCCTGAGTGCTGCTGTCTGGCACATTCCAAGATCTAGGACTGCATGAATGCATTAAAGCTCGCTGTAAGAGCTACAATGAGGAAAAATTGCTGACTAAGGCGTTTCAACCATAGTATACAGAGGGGCAGGAAACTCGGGCCTTTTCGCTGATGTGGAATGTATGCAGTAAATATCATAGTCATAGAGATCTCCAGTGCAGAGAAAGGCCCTTTTGTCCATCTTGTCCAAACCAGGCAAAAACATTCACCTGATTATTCTAATCCCATTTACCAGCACTTGACCAATAGCCTTATCTTGTTGATTGTTTCGTGGCATCAATGAATCAAACATGAAGACAGCTAAATTCTATTGCACTTTTGAAGACTGTTCCCCACAGCGTTAGCCAAATAGATGTAACACTATAAACTGGTGTCATATTGGCAGGTATAGTCAGGAATGTTTTACAGGCTGTAGTTCACACTGGCTTGACCTTCTCATGCAGTAGCATGTCAAATGTGGCATATTTAAATTGGATTTGGTCAGGCATTTACATAAATATGTGTCTCAGGACTAATACTGCAAACTACTTTTAAAGTTGAAGCCCCTGCATGCATCAATCATGCATCGCCAAAGCAATATAATGAGCAGATCAGATGCTGTTGTAGTGACTCACCTTCTGACGCTTCAAAGCCAGTGCATCATCTACAAGGCATAAGCCAGGAGTGTTTAGAATGCTCATATTTGTCTGGATGGATGCAGCTCCAACAACACTAAGGAAGTTCTTCACTTTCCAACTCACATGATTGGCACCAATTTAAATATTCATTCACTTCATGACTGGTGTACAGTGGCAGCAGTGAGTACCACCCACAAAATGCAGTGCAGCAACTCATTAAACCACCTTTGACAGCACTTTCTAAACCTGTGAAATCTACCATCCAGAAGTACAAAGGCAGCAGATACATGGGAGCACCACCACCTGCAGGTTCCCCTCTGAGTCACAACTATCCTGATTTGAAAATACATCGCCGTTCCTTCAGTGTCGCTTGGTCAAAATCCTGGAACTCTCTTCCTGACAGCATTGGGGTGTTCCTACATCAAACGGATTGTAGCAGTTCCAAAAGGCAGAACAATGAGGGATAGATAATGAGTTCTGGTTTAAGCAATTATATCCACAAATGTATAAAAAAGAGAAGTAGCTCCCATGTAGGCAGAGGACTTCTCTTGCAGGCTAACCGTCTGGCAACCTTTAGATGCCGCTTTGATTTTTCCAATCATCTTAGATGGCAGAGATTACATTTTGAAAAGTATGATAGACAAATCTCAACTTATAAAAATTTTGAAGTATTCTCATTGTGTTCTCAATAATTATTGATCATTTTAAGGAAGTAACAAAGACCCTCCTCATTTGGCTTTGAATATACAGAGGAGAAAGTGAGGTCTGCAGATGCTGGAGATCAAAGTTGAAACTTTATTGCTGGAACAGCACAGCAGGTTAGGCAGCATCCAGGGAACAGGAGATTCGACGTTTCGGGCACAGGCCTGAAGAAGGGCCTGTGCCCGAAACGTCGAATCTCCTGTTCCCTGGATGCTGCCTAACCTGCTGTGCTGTTCCAGCAATAAAGTTTCAACTTTGAATATACAGATCTGTAATCCAGTTATAGAGTCACAGAGTCATAGAGATGTACAGCACAGAAATAGACCCTTCGGTCCAACTCTTCCATGCTGACCATATGTCCTAACCTAATCTAGTCTCATTTGCCAGCACTTGGCCCATATCCTTTTAAACCCTTCCTATTCCTAGACCCATCCAGATGCCTTTTAAATGTTGTAATTGTACCAGTCTCCACTACTTTCTCTGGCAGCTCATTCCATTCATGCACAACCCTCTGTGTGAAAAGGATACCCCTCAGGTCCCTTTTAAATTTTTCCCCTCTGACCCTAAACATATGTCCTCTAGTTCTGGACTCCCCTACCCCAGGAAAAAGACCTTGTCTATATACCCTATACATGCCCCTCATGTTTTTATAAATGTCTATCAGGTCACTTCTCAGCCTCCGACGCTCCAGGGTAAACAACCTGAGCCTCTTCAACCTCTTCCTATAGCTGAAATCCTCCAACCCTGGCAACATTCTTGTAAATCTTGTCTGAACTCTTTCAAATGTCACAACATCCTTCCAATAGGAAGGAGATCAGAATTGCACACAATATTCCAAAAGTGGCCTCAGCAATGTCCTGTACAGCTGCAACATGACCTCCCAACTGCTGTACTCAATACTCTGACCAATAAAGGTTGGCCTTAGTTTATTAATTCTGGTCTTCTCTCTCTTTCTTTCTCTCAATTGATCAGCAGTTTCACATGGGTAGACTGCAGCCGTGTCAGCTCAGCAATTCATAACTCTGTGAAGCAGCACACCATCCATTTTAACAAAACAAAAAAGATTACAGCAATACAGCAAAAGATTGGAGGTGGGCAGTTTAAGTACTGCATTCATGAAGATGCATTAAGTGGTGCTGCAATAGTGCTGTAAATCTTAGGACTTTCAACGCCTTTTAACTTTAATTGTTGAACACTGCAAACTTGCACTTTTCTCCTTTTATTTACTTGTTCCAGCAAAAGCTCTGACTTGACTAATTTACGGTTCCCTAAGGTAGTAGCTATGTGTAGGAGTGACTAGCAGCATAAAGTAGAAATACCGTAGGGATCTAAAAGAAAGTGAAAGAATAGCATCCAGTTATACCTGTAATATTACATGTCTGTGCAGCTCCTGATAACTTATTTTCATTTCTAAAGTTTACGCCTATATTTTATAACGGCAATGTACAGGTAAACTTATCCTGCTTCAATTGCAGCCTACTTCTAGAGGAGGGAGAGCAGGAGCAGCATTGACAGCAGGGAATAATTGCAGCCTATTTACATTAAAAATACACACTTAAGAATTTACAATGGAAAGGCAAAAGAAGAACAACACGTATGACCTAAAAATGGTGACTGATTTAAGTTTGCAAACTCCATTCTACTCAAAGAATATTTTAATGTAAATTATGATTATTAGAGTAGCACTTTATGGGCAACTTAAGCATCCACACCCTCCACCTCCGGCACACAGTGGCAGCAATGTGCACTACTTACAAGGTGCACTGCAGTAACTAGCCCAAATCCTCCAAACCAGCAAGCTTTGCCACTTAGAAAAACAGGGGTTTTTCCAAAGCAGAAGCTTTGGGAAATCACTACTTACAAGTTCCCCTCAAAATCACATACCATTCTACACTGTCATTTGGATAAAATCCTTGAATGTCCTCTCTGAACAGCACAGTGGGTGAATCTGAGCCACGTGAATTACAGAGGTTCAAGAAGGCAGCCCACCAACACCTTCTCAGGACAGATTGTGATTAGATAATTAATAGTGGCCTTGCTGATTATACCCACTTCCCATGGAAACTGTAATTGCACATCCCACTTAAAAAAAAAACTGTCTTGCAGTTATGTAGGTTTGGCTAATTGATCGAAGTTTCACAGAGGTAACCACCTGCAGCTGACGTTATCTTCCATCCATCTCTGGTCTTTTTGTTTCTCTGCCTTTTTGTTATATGCCCATCCATCATGCATTCAATCTCACACTCTAACACAAATTTCAGTGCTTGTTTTTAAAGAAAAACTGTCAAAATAAAAACAAATACAGTGAAGTTTGTCATACATGGACAAAATCAGAGCGACAATGTTGCCTGCTCCGAAATTAATTTTTCTGTGAATTTGCCCATTGTTTATTTCACAAAGTAACATAGAAATATTTTGCCATCAAAGAACTATAGGATGTAAACCTGAGAGTAACAGCACTGCTCCCACCATACTTTGTCGTGGTCAGTGGCGGGGTCCTAAATTACAAAGTACAACCAAGGGTATATACCATTGTGGGCATGCTCCAGAATATATTTCCATCTATTATTAATGAGCAATTTATCAGTGGATGAATCCAAAAATATTGAAATCTTCCATATAGTGCATAATGTAAAACATATATTGCATAAAAGTTATCTAAGAGTGTGAGCGTACCTAACCCTCATGGATGTCAGCTGTCCATGAATGCAGCTCACTACACCTTCTCGAGGGCAGTTAGGGATTGGAATTAAATACTGGCATAGCCAGCAGTGCCTACATCCTGTGAATTAATAAATTTTTAAAAAAACCTGGCTCAAATTTCCCTGAAACAGATTAAAATGTACTTTCATGTCACTGTGTTTTATTCCATTTTTCATACACCTGTAGCATATTCTCCACAATACACCAAAGCATGAACATTTTGAATAGCAGATTCTAGAAACTGCCACGTTTTCAGAAATCTCTGTGAGATCATCTCAGCCATATCTCTGCCTTTTCTCTCTGAAAAGCATTTAACTGGTCCTTGGAATTCTTTACACTATTTACAATAATGGTCTTCCTGTTAACCGATTCTTTTGATAAGAAACTTGCAACATGATGTTGAAAATCATTTGTAAGTTGGCATGAAACTGTGCAGGTTTGGCAGCATTTTGAAAGCAGTTAGTTGGTTCTCTCTCCTTGCTCCACCCGAAACCTGCCAAGGCTGCTGCCTTTTGAAATTCTGTTGGGTAGGAGCACCGAGCTGTTTGCTGAATGAAGATTCGTTGCAAATCTCACTGAGAAATGAATGAACATGTTCATTTAAAATATGAACGGGGAAAAAAAAGTGAAATTTTAAAGGAGCAACTACTTTGTTGTTTGACTTCTAGGTTAAAAGTGTACAAATGGTCTGCAAAAAGTGTAGGCCGTGTGTTTCAGAACTGAATAATTGACATGGCACCTCAGACAGATTTTGTTTAGGTGATTCATAGGAGCAAGGCAGGGATGGAGGGATGATGGGTGGTCAGCATAACCAATACATAAATTACGAAGTGCTGGAAGTCACTTCTTTTGCAAAAACTCTGAAGTTGATGACACCAAGCAGAAACATTATGAACATATCTTTTCTGTAGTTTTTCTCTATTCTCTCAGGGAATGTGGTGTTGTTTGCAGGGCCAACATTTGTTCTCAATTCCAAATTGCCTCTTGAGCTGAGTGTCTCGCTCAGCCATTTGAGCAGGCAGTTAAAAAAGGCGTATCTGGAGTCAAACGTAGGCCAGACTGGATAAGGACAGTGGTCATGATCACCATTACTGACACTAGCTTTCAATTCCAGATTTATTAATCACATTTAAATTCTACTATCTGCAGTGTTGAAATTTGAACGTATGTCCTCAGAACATTTTCTTGCACTTGGTAAATCAGGAGAAACATATCTTATTAATTAAAGTGAGCAGCACAGTTTTTGCAATGCTACTTTTTTGTAAGGTTGCAGAAAATTTCCTCATATTGTTTTGCATTTCCCCAACCTCCACCCCCCCCACAACCTTATTTGAAGAAAATCTTTGTGCCTAATCTGGTGAGCTGACCTGCGACACAAGCAATCTTATTATTGGAAACTAGAAATTCCCTTGAGATAGTTTTAATGAGGTGCTCTCAGCACCGCTAATGCTAAACATACCAGAAGTGAACTGTTCAAAGAGGAGCACAATACAGACTGGTTGTGTGCTGAGACAGTGTGGGTTTTCATTATTGACATTTAAGTGTTGCTCTGGTGGTTGCTGGTTGTGGTATGGTTATTTAATGTTTTAAATGCGTTGTGAATGAACATGTTATTCTGGTACAAAGCACAAAAGGGCGGTGTGTAGTCGCTCTTTGTATGCTGTGGGTTTCATGCAATTACTCTGCTGTGCGTGTGTACACTTTTTATTGACAGATCTCAAATGTTTCTTAACATCTGTATCATGATGCAGAATACTTATTGTGTTGTACAGTGAAGCATAAAAGAACTCTGTACTCCTTTTATATACTGTACAGGGAAAATGGATTTACCTACAAGGGGAGCCACTTTGGGAGTTTTCAGGCAGACTCGCTTGCCAGAAAAATTCATTGTGAAAAATGTCTGATGTTGTCACATTTACTGCTGGACAGTATTTCATTTCAAATACTGTGTGGAAAAATATTACCCCTTTAAACCATTGTATTAGTGTGACTGCATTCTATATGGAACCCCATTTTCAGCAATACATGTCTATTCAGCCTCCCTTTCCAATGGGCCATCTACTACAGCAAATGTTACTTCCAGTTTTAATGTGAAAGCCTTATTGTTTATTTTTCTTGTAACCTATTAAACAATGTGTGTTAACAACCGCATGAATTGATGGAAAAATAGTTTCTTGTTTATTATGTGTTATGGTTCATTTTATTAAATAGACCATTTCACAGCATTGTTGCCCTTGCTATTCATATTTTCGTTTTCATTTCTCTCTCCTTAACTACACTTTGAATGTTATAATTTTCCCAATTTTGCTGCCATTTTAAGTTTTGCCAAGCATACTCAATAGAAAATGTCCTAATTACTGAGTTTCCATTTCCCTCTCCTTCCTCAAAGCCATCTCTTTATCTAATGCGTCGTCCAGCCTAATTCCTACTCCTATTTGCTTGTTTTCCCATTTCCTGTTATGTCTCAGTAAAGTGCAGTGGTGTTGGAATGTTTGCCATGCAAAAGGAGCTATGCAGATGTAAATTTGTATTATCGTCTGAGCTAAAGCGAGCTCTTCCCATACCTCAATTTTTTTCTGTTTCCCTAAGACTGATGTTTTTTCCTCTAGTACTTTCTCATTTATCTTGAAAACTCTTTATAATTTTTAGGGGGCACTATTTTGACAATGGAAAAGCATATTTGATTTGTTGTGACAATTGAGCTTTGGTTCCAGAGGCTGCCTGGGAACACATGTGTCAGAAGCAGGAATAGACCAATTGGCCCTCAGCCTGCTCTATCATTCAATAAGATCATAGCCTCAACCCTTAATCTTACATATGCTTGATAAACTTTTAGTTCCTTGTTAGTTAAAAATCTATGTACTTCAATCTTAAATAAAAGTCAATGATCCAGCCTGCGCCATTCTCTGGTGACGACTTCCTCATTTCAGTGTTTGATGAAATTCACAAGTACAAAGAGTAGTGTTTTTGTGAACTGGTGATCTTTCAGTTAATTAACTGCTTTTCATAAGATCATATACAGCAACAGGTGAAGGCCATTCAGCCCATTGAGCCCGATCATGTTAAGAAAGTCCGAGCTGATCTGATTGTGGCTTTGCCTCAACATTCCTACCCACCCCTATAACCCTTGAATCCCTTGTTGATCAAACACACTAACAATTGAAGACATGTTATTTTAGGAATTGTATTGATCAAATATTTTCAATCTTTGTTCTGTATTGGATTTTATTACATGCATAGTGTTGGCTTGGGCAAATATTCTCTTAAACTAAAGTTCACATTAGCAATTTGGGGAATGTCTTCAAATCAATAAAAAAAAATTCTGGGTAGGATCTGAAAAACATTCTGGTTCGTTGAAAGCTATTTCGAAGGTGTGGGGGAAGAAAAAGAAGCAGTTACCAGGTTATTTTTCAAATATTTTATAAAAACAGCTACAAAAAATAACATACAATGTGTTAATCCATAGCTGTAAGGTGTAAAAATCATTAAACAATTTTGATTGCGAATGTGCTCAATTTATTTGTCTCACCTACAAATAAGCTTAACTCCTCATCATACTTTGGTACAATTTAATGTGTTATTTCCTTTGAATGAGAAGTGTAAAACAAAATTAAACACAAGAAACTTTTTATTCCCCAAAGTCTGCAATTTGGGGAAGAAAAAGCATTTTTATATCTTCAGCTGTTTTGTGTAAAGGAAAATGACACAAACATCAGTTAACAATTAAACTATTGAACAGTTTTAATGATTTTGGCTGAAGAATAACTATTGCATTGGATACTTGGTAGAATTCCCCACTGTGCTGCCAGGAGTGCCATAGGATCTTTATAAAAAAGGCATTTTTTAATCAACTTCATCAGACATGACTGACATACTCTGCAACAGGTGGGACTTGAGCCTCGACCTTGTGGTTCAGAGGTGGGAATATAACTATTGCATCACAAGACTCTTTTCATCTCGACCTGAAAAGGCAGATGGGTGTTCAGATCTCATCTGAAAAATAGCACCTCTGGCAGTGCAGCACTCTCTCAGCATTGGCTCTGCAGGTTTCAAACAAGATTATGTTTCCCAGTCTCTAGAGTGTGTTATGGACCAGGCCAGACCACTTAAAATACTCTCAAGCAGGCAGCCCAGACCGTAACTTTACAATTTGTTTTGGTAGGTATACAGTGAAAATTACCCGGAGTAAGTTAGCTAGGTTGACTACCAGGTATTAAAATAGACAAAAATGTATTCATAAAATTATGAAATGAAACACAAAGAACATAATATAGAGTACCCACAGAACTCAGACTATCCAAACTAGACTTAATTATGCTGTTCCGAATATACACAACAGTCCCAATAAACAAACCCCTTAAACATAGAGTAAAACTGAAACAGAGGTTTACAGGTTGAAGTTAGAAGGGCAGAAGGAGAGAGAATCTAGTAGCCTATTTCCACACAGCCCATTGCTGAACTGACTCAAACAAGACTTCACCTTTTAGGACTGAGCACTCCCCTTTCATTATACAGGTTACTTCTAAAACATGAAAGATGTGGCCTAAAACCTCATCTGTTTATGTATAAACAAAAAGGCCTCCCAATATCCTTTTTATCTCTGTACCAAACTAGCCAATTCAGAACCTGGACAGTTAGCGACCCCTCTGAAAAATATCAAGGACATAGTATTCTTGAGAAGAAGGTTCAGCTTTTAGGAAAAGGACCAGCTTTGTGTTAAGTGGGTCTGAATATGAAATCTTCAACTCAGAGCAACAGTCAACAAAATTAATGAAATATTGAATGACTTTGTGAGTACAGTAGATCATGGATGACATAGCAAAGTATGCAGTTCTTTGTTCAGATTGAAGCTTGAATACAGTATCCACTTCTGAGGCATTGAAATGCTAAAGGCATTGCAGAGAAGAGTTGTGTACCAAGTGTGGATTTGTATGAAGAATAAACATTGGAATAACTTTGGAATTTCCAACTTGGAAGGAAGGCATCAGAGGGATGAATATATAGCTGCACATAAGATAGTTACAGGAATAGAAGAGATAAATCTGAAATATTACTTGAACCTAAATTGAGAGGAGAAGGTGGGGGATACACAGGTTCAAATTAGTAAATTATGGGACTGATTAGCATTGATCAAGTATGAAATAGATATTATTATATGAACACTTCAGGAAGAGAGGGCACTGTATTTAAACAAACACTGTGGGAAGAAAGAGTACCCATTATCCATACAAACACTGCATAATCTCTCTTTAATTATAAACAATGTTTAATCCTGTTTAGGTCTGTGTGCAATATTAGGTTCCATAAAAGAATAAATTGAAATTTTAGAAAGAGCACAACTCAGATTCACAAGTTTACTGATTGGTTTTAGGAAATGGAAATAATGGAGAAAGAATTGAACAATTTATTGGAAAACTGCATATTCCATGCAGATACAGCGGTAGTGTTTAAAATCATGATGAAATGATTCAGGCGTGGATGATAGTTGAGGGCATAGGGCCACAAAAACAAGATGCAGAGTGGAAGGCAGAGGAATCTATTTCACAGAGAGTTGTGAGAATGTGGAATTCACTATCAACATTAACAGTTGAGGCAGAAACTATGTCAGATTTTAAGATTGATTTGGAAATGTGGATGAAGAAATGTCAGGTTGACAGGATTTGAATCAGGATGGTTGAAATAATTTGCTTAAAGAGGGTCTAATAGCCTAGTGTTGTAACTTTCAATATGTATTCCCATATGAGCTAAGGTAAACTGGTTATATGGTCAAAACCAGTTTATGGGAATTATCAAGCTGTTTATGGCACAGGAGGAGGCCATTCACCCCATTGAGTCCTTTGAAAACCAATCCAGTTGGTCTCACTCCACCACTCAAACCTTGTAGCCCATCCAATGTCCTTTCAAAATATTGCTGTTGGATTAGTGGGAAAGAAATTTTCTGCAGGATATCTGTAATTGTAATTGTGTGAATTCTTTTTAGATAACATGGGATATCTGGCCGGCATGGATGGGTTGGACCGAAGTATCTGTTTCCATGCTGTACATCTCTATGACTCTATGACTCTATTTTAAATGTACTATTCCACTTTTAAAGAAAGAAAGACATGTGTTTCTATAGTGCTTTTCACAATCACTGTTTCAATATGCTTCACTATCAATAAAGTACTTTTGAAGAATGGTCAAACACAAAACTAACAGTTGATCTCTGGGTTTCCTGTGGGTACTCTGGTTTTCTCCCACAGTCCAAAGATGTCCACGTTAGGTGGATTGGCCAAGCTAAATTGCCCATAGTGTCCATGGATGTGCAGGCTAGGTAGATTAGCCGTGGGAAATGCAGGGTCACTGGGACAAGGTAGGGGGGTTTGGCCTGGGTGGGATGCTGTTGAGAGGGACGGTGTGGACTGATTGGGCCAAGTGGCCTACTTCCATGCTGTAGGGATTTTATTAACAAATTCTATTCTATCCATTCTTCACCCTCACTAAACTGTTGAACTGGAAATTGAAATATGATAAAAACAGAACTTTTTTTTGTTTTTGACTGTATGATTTAACTTTAATTTAACAAGAACAGGTATTGTTACTGCAATTTGAAACTCAAAGAATGATTTCTCTACTTTTGGCTCTGATCTAACATTATTTGAGAAAATAGTCACACTTGATGCAAGAACTAATGTGTCACTGATAATCAAATCATACCCCTAAACAAGGCCAATGCTTGGTAGTTAGCACTGGTAATTGCCAGTAACTTCTATCTGTGTGTCAGTATACTGTACATTGTTCTTGGAAAGTGCCATATTGACATCACTCTGGTTTATTAGTAAGTAATGCATTTTGACCTAGATGGCATAGGTACGAAGATGAGATGTAGCTCCTTGCAAAATATGCCTATGTTCTGGAAACTGTAGAGATTAAACTTGTCACTATTTTGTCTAGGCAAAAGAGACCTGTTGTGATAAGAAAGGAGAGGTGCATGTCAGAGATCGGGATGGTTGAGTGGACTGGTGCTGCCAAATATGTCTGGCAGAAGTTAGTTTTTCTTAGAAAGAGGGGTGTTGGACCTGCATACCCGCAACTCATGGTTCCATTTATATTTTAAAAACCAGTTTGTTGCGGCTGTTAGGCACCCATTTTAAAAATACTTTCTTAAAATTGACAAGCAAATCTTGCAGTGCAAGGCCTCAACAGATAATTATAGAACATTACAGCACAGTACAGGCCCTTTGGCCCTCGATGTTGCGCCGCCCTGTGAACCAATCTGATGCCCATCTAACCTACACTATTCCATTATTGTCCATATGCCTATCCAATGACCACTTAAATGCCCGTAAGGTTGGCGAGTCTACTACTGTTGCAGGCAGTGCGTCCCACACCCCTCCTATTCTCTGAGTAAAGAAACTACCTCTGACATCTGTCCTATATCTATCATTCCTCAATTTGAAGCTATGCCCCGTTGTGCAAGCCATCATCATCCTAGGAAAAAGGCCCTCACTGTCCACCCGATCTAGCCCTCTGATTATCTTGTATGTCTCAATTAAGTAATCTCTCAACCTACTCTCTAACCGAAACAGCCTCAAGTCTCTCAGCCTTTCCTCATAAGATTTTCCCTCCATACCAGGCAACATCCTCGTAAATCTCCTCTGAACTATTATCAAAGCTTCCACATCCTTCCTATAATGCAGTGACCTGAACTGCACACAATACTCCCAAGTGCAGCTGCACCAGAGTTTTGTACAGCTGCAGCATGACTTCAAGGTTCCAAAATTTGATCCCTCTACTAATAAAAGCTAACACACCGTATACCTTTTTAACAGCTCTGTCAACCTGGGTGGTAACTTTCAGATATCTATGTATATGGACACCAAGATCCCTCTGCTTATCTGCACTACCAAGAATCTTACCATTCACCCAGCACTCTGCATTCCTGTTGTTCCTTCCAAAGTGATTCACCTCACATTTTTCTGCATTAAACTCCATTTGCCACCTCACTCCTCAGCTCTGCAGCTTATTTATGTCCCTCCGTAATCCACAACATCCTTCAGCACTGCCCACAACTGTACTGATCTTAATGTCGTCCACAATTTACTAACCCATTCTTCTGCGCCCTCATCCAGGTCATTTATAAAAATGACAAACAGCAGTGGACCCAAAACAGATCCTTGCAGTACACCACTAGTAACTGAACTCCAGGATGAACATTTTCCATCAACCACCATCCTCTGTCTTTCAGCTAGCCAATTTCTGATCCAAATTGCCCTCAATCGCATGCCTCCGTATTTTGTGCAGTAGCCTATCATGGGGAACCTTATCAAATGCCTTACTGAAATCCATATACACCACATCAACAGCTTTACCTCACCCACCTGTTTGGTCACCCTCTCAAAGAACTCAATAAGGTTTGTGAGGCACGACCTACATTTCACAAAATCCGTGCAGAATACCCCTAATCAACTTATTCCTATCGAGATGATTATAAATCCTATCTCTGATAAGCCTTTCCAACACTTTGCCCACACCCGAAGTAAGGCTCACTGGTCTATAATTACCAGAGTTGTCTCTACTCCCCTTCTTGAACAAGGGAACAACATTTGCTATCCTCCAGTCTTCTGGCAGTATTCCTGCTGACAATGATGACATAATGATCAAAGCCAAAGGCTCAGAATCAATCCCATCTAGTCTCGTAGCCTGTTTCTCAGTATTCTCCTTGACAACATTGTTTTTTAGGTTCCCTATTTGTGAATACAGAGAGAGATTTTATTTTATTATGAGCTGTCAATATGGCAATGAGTGTGTAGTTACAAACAGCCATACTTGAGACTTAGGAGAAAATATAGGTTTAACTTTTGGGTGCTATAACCAGTTGCTGTTCTGTATCTCTTTTTGTATCGTAAACCTCTCAAGGTGCTTTGTGAAAGAGGGAGAAGACATGGAGGAGTAAGCAGTGAGTTAAGGGCGATGAAAGCAAGCATGATTAAAACATGATAGATTTTGAGGAGGCGATGAAAAGCAAAAGGTGAAGCTTTAAAACACTAGTAAGAAGTTGGGAGAGTGTTCCAGAGAAGATAACTATAATGTCAGATGATTCTGATACCAGCGTAGGGGGCAGAGAGAAGAACCCCAGATTCAAGAGACTTAATGTTAATGGCTGCAATATGGGGCTAGAGGTCACTGCATAGTCAAGATGGGGACGGTTATGAAGAGGTTTGTAATTAAGGACAAATATTTTGCATTCAGTGTGTAGGACGGGAGGTTAGTGTGAAAAGTATGAATGAGAAGACAACATTTATTGTGGTGAAGTATCCAGGCATTGAAATTTTGGACCAGAACCAGTGTCAGGTATCGTCTGGGAGGCTGGAAAGTAATGCACAGAAGAGCAAAAAAAAACATTTTCCTCATATCTTCATAACCTTAGAACTTCCCAGAGCATTTTACAGCCAATAAAATGTTTTTGAATTGCTGTCACTGCTGCAGTGTGGGAAACACAGTACTGTGGCTAGTTAGTGCATGGCAAATCCCCACTAACTTCAGTTTACCTGTTTTTGTGATATTGTTTGAGTGATACATTTTGGTCAAAGGAGGTGTTCTGGCAACAGAATGATTTTTGCTCTTGTGTTTTTAAATGTAGAACAATCTTCACTCAGTCTATGGCCTATGTTGTTGCTGGTACAGGTGCTAAATTTGGCTTATACCTTGAATGCATCTAAAGAAAACCATTCAGGGAATTAAAATGAAGTTAAAGAATCCATTCAAAATAATGATAAATAAGCATGGATTAGGATCTATAACAACTTCATGAACTGAAGAAGTATAATACAATGCTTGGTAGACATCATGCTCCTTGGAGAATTCATAACAATATATTGTGAAGTAAACATTAAAATAATTGAGCTGCAACAAATGAACCATTAAATTTGCTGATGCTTGTATGATTACAATTAGCAAGGCAACTGTGTTCATTAAGCAAGCAGAATATTTGATGATTGGTAAGGGATTTAGTATCTATGCTGCAGGGTCAGAAGTATAGAGGTTGCACATGACAACTCATAATGGATAGAAGATTAAGATGAGTCATTGTCTTTGTCCAAAATGTTTCTACTTGAAACAATATTGCCTTTACATTGGACGGGAAAGATCTGTCAATGGATCCATTTTGGAATTCAGAATCAATGGCACAGAATTTCCATGCCAGGTTACTATTGATGCACAAATCTCTAATTTTCTAACTTGTTGAAAATGCTATTTGGTTTCATGATGTAAACACGCTGTATTTTTATAGTCAGCAAAATACAATTTAGAAATAAAATGCTTTGTGCAAAATTCCTTTTATCTCCTTTGCTTTGATGTGTTGTAATTGCATTATGTAGGCTCTCCTCCAAGGTTCAGAAGAAACACATGTACAAACATATATTGCAGCTTATGAACATACTGCAACATATCAGGGAGAGGTCAAGTTACTTGGACACTTTATTCCAGGAGGCAGTCAAGAGTCAACATGATTTTGCGGAAGGAATGTCAATATTTAATCAATTTATTAAAGTTCTTTCATGTAGTAATATGTGTGGTGGATAAAGGAAAGCTTGTGGATTTCCTGTACTGAGATTTTCAGAAGACTTTTTATAAGGTGCACATCAAAAGTTGTTGGAGAAAACAAAAGCTCTTCGTATAGTAAATGCTCTATTAGCATGGAAAGAAGATTGGCTAGCTAACAGGAAACAGTTAAAAAGGTAATGTTCTGGTGCCAAAATCTGATGAGAGATGTGCCACAGGGTTTGTCACTGGGACCTCAACTATTTACAATTTATATAATGACTTGGATGAAAAAACTGAAGTTATGGCTGCTAAATTCCCCAATGAAACAAAGACTTATAACAAAGTAGAATATGAAAGAAGAACATAATGATCCTACAAAGGGATATAGGTCAAATGAACTTACAAAGATCTGACAAATTGATTAGAATTTGTGAATGTGTGAAATTATCCATTTTGGCAGAAAGAATAATAAAGACCCATGTGACTCTATGAATCTATAATCCAGATAGTGAGAAACTGTAGAACTCTGAAATACAGAGGCATGTCTTAGTGTATGAATCACAAAAGGTTAGTTTTCACGTACAGCAAGCAACTGGGAAAGTTCATGAAATGTTCTTCTTTATTGCAAGGGGAATTGAATGTAAACGTATGGAGGTTATGCTTCAGTCATATAAAGCATAATTTAAATGCATATGGAATACTGTGTACAATACAGGTCTCCTTATTTAAGGAAGGTTGTAAATGCATTGAAAGCACTTCAGAGATGGCTTACTAGATTAGTGTCTGCAGTGGGTGGGTTGTCTTTTGAGAAATGTTGCACAGGCTAGGCCTGTAGTTGCTGAAATTTAGAAGAGTTAGAGACATCTTGACAGGGTGCATTTCATAGACTCCCTACAGTGTGGAAGCAGGTTATTCAGAACATTGAGTTCTTATTGATGCTCTGAAGAGCATCCCACCCATACCTACCCCTCTACCCTATCCCCATAACCCTGCATTTCTCATGGCTAATCCAGCTAACCTGCACATCCCTGGACACAATCTGTAATTTAACACGTCCAATCCACCCAATTGCACATTTTTGGACTATGGTAGGAAACTATAGGAAACCCACGCAGACACTGGGAGAATGTGCAAACCCTACCCAGATAGTCACCCAAAGAATTGAGCCCAGGTCCCTGGCACTGTAAGGCAGCAGTGCTAATCACTGAGTCACGGTGTCACCCATTTTGGAAGGGTGTGAGAGATTGTGAGAGAACTGAGAGGTAGTGTTCATTGTTTAATAAGGGGTTTACCCATTTACATGAGCAGAAGCGGTTTTTCTCACAGAGCATCATGGACTCTGTTCCTCAAAAAATCAAAGTGGCAGAATTCATGAATAGTTTCAACGGTCAAGTAGATAGATTCTTGCTAAGCAAGAGTGAAATGTTATTGGGGTTAGGCAGGGAAATGGACAAATCAGCTCAGCCATGATTAGATTAGATTACTTACATTGTGGAAACAGGCCCTTCGGCTCAACAAGTCCACACCGACCCTCCGAAGAGCAACCCACCCACATCCATTCCCCTACACCTAACACTATGGGCAATTTAGCATGGCCAATTCACCTAACCTGCACATTTTTTGGACTGTGGGAGGAAACAGGAGCAAACCCACACAAACACAGGGAGAATGTGCAAACTCCACACAGACAGTTGCCTGAGGCAGGAATTGAACCCGGGTCTCTGGCGCTGTGAAGCAGCAGTACTAACCACTGTGCCACTGTGCCCATGATCTTATTGAATGGTGGAGCAGGTTGAAGGGGCCATGGCCTTCACCTTCTCCTCAGTTGTATATTTGAATGCTTTGTTCAGAATGAATTGCTAAATGAATGACTTGAAATTGGCACTGTGTTAAACTTGTTTAAGAGTCAGGAGCAGAAAAATCAATGTTTTGGGCATAAGCCCTTCATCTGGAATGAGGCTTGTGGGCCAAGGGGACTGAGGGATAAATGGGAAGGGGGTGGGGCTGAGGGAAAGGTAGCTGGGAATGCAATAGGTAGATGAAGGTGGAGGTGAAAATGATAGGTCGGAGAGGAGGGTGGAGCAGATAACTGGGAAGGAAGATGGGCAGGTAGGATTTTTCAAGAGGGCGGTGCCGGCTTGGAAGGTTGGGACTAGGATAAGGTGGGGGAGGGGAAATGGGGAAACTGATTAAATCCACGTTGATTCCGTTTGGTTGGAGGGTCCCAAGGCGGAAGATGAGGCGCTCTTCCTCCAGGCCTCAGGTGGTTAGGGTTTGGCGTTGGAGGAGGCCCAGGACCTACATGTCCTTGTCCCCTCCCACTCCATCAAGGACATGCTGGTGCTGGGCGTCCTCCATTACCAAACCCTAACCACCTGACATCTGGAGGAAGAATGCCTCATCTGCCACCTTGGGACCCTCCAACCACATGGGATCAATGTCGATTTCACCAATTTTCTTATTTCCCCTCCCCCCACCTTATCCCAGTCCCAACCTTCCAACCCAGCATTGCCCTCTTGAATGGTTCTGCCTGTCCATCTTCCTTCCCACTATCTGCTCCACCCTCCTCTCCGACCTATCACTTGCACCCCACCTTCATTTACCTATTGCATTCCCAACTACCTTTCCCCCAGCTCTACCCCATCCCATTATTTCTCAGCCTCCTTGGCCCACAAGTCTCATTCCTGATGAAGGGCTAATGCAAAAAATGACGATTCTTCTGCTCCTTGAGATGCTGCCTGACCAGCTGTGCTTTTCCAGCACCACACTCTTTGACTCTGATCTCCAGCATCTGCAGTCCTCACTTTCTCCTCTTTGTTAAATTTGGGCAAGTTAACTTCATTTTAATCTGCTAACTATAAACTCCTGATTTAAGTATGCAGTTTTTGGAAAGCTAAGTTGTAGGTTTTATCAGTTATGAAGTAGGTTGAGAAATAAATACAGTCGACATGATACAATGTCACGTGAATGACTCATATCTGCAGAAAAGAGACTTCTTGTGGAGCATGACTAGGTTATTCACTGTCATGCAAAACAAGCAGTCATGAAAATAATGACTTCTATTGCAATAAATGAACCATTATGTTTCTAATGTTTTACAGTTGCAGTCATGGGGTGATGAAAATACAGTAATGCAACAAAGAATTGTCAAAGTAATGACTGGAGAAGCAGATTCTTTAATAAGGAAGCCATAATCTTGATGGTTTACTGATGGCTGGTTTTGCTTTGTTTGCATTGTGTATTCAGCTCAAAGTTTATTGGTTACCTCCTTCCAAATTTGAGAACTTAGTTTGATAAGTGTATTTGAACTCTATAATATTGAAGTACAGATGTAATGGAGCTTTTTTAACAAAAAAATCATGTTGCTGGCGAAGGCACCATTTATTGCTATTCCTCATTGCCCTTGCAAAGGTGGTATTGACGTGCATTCTTGAACGGCTGCAACATGATTGGAGTAGGTCGAACTCCAATGCTGTTTGGGAGAGAGTTTCAGGAAATTTGACTCAGTGACTCTGAAAGAGCAGTGTTGCATTTTCAAACCAAGCTTTTTTTCAAGGAGTTTGTAGACGTGATGTTCTCATCTATCTGTTACTCTGGTCCTTCAAGACGGAAGTGGTCATGGATTTGGAAGGAAATGGTCATAGATTGGAAGGTGCTATCCAAGGAGCTGTGGTGAATTTCTGCAGAGCATCTTGTAGATAGTAGGCACTGATACTACTGAGCGTTGATAGTAGAGGAAATGGGTGTTTGTGGATGTGGTGCCAATCAATTGGGTTGATTTATTCTGAATGGCTTTTTGAGTGTTGTTGGAGCTGCACTTATCTAGGCAAGTAGGAAGTATTCCATCACACTCCTGACTTGTGATTTTAGCTGATGGACAAGCTTCAGGGAGTCAAGAGTTGAAGTTCTTGCTGCAGAATTCCCAACCTCTGACTGCTGTTGTAGCCACAATATTTATAAAGTTGGAGTCATACAGATATACAGCATAGAAACAGACTCTTCGGTCAAACTCGTCCATGCTGACCATATTTCCTATATAAATCTAGTCCCATTTGTCAGCATTTGGCCCATATCCCTAAAAACCCTTCTTATTCATATACCTAGCCAGATGCTGTTTAAATGTTGTAATTGTACCAGCCTCCACCACTTCTTCTGGCAATTCATTCCATGCAGACACACATGCAGACTCTGTGTGAGAAAGTTGCCCCTTATGTCCCTTCTATATCTTTCCCCTCTCACCTAAAGCTTATACCCTCCCCCACCCCTGCAAAAAGACCTTGCCTATTTACCCTGTCCAAGCACCTCATGATTTTACAAACCTCTATACTGTCAACCCTCAACCTCTGACGTGTCAGGAAAAATAGCTTGATCCGATAATTCTCGTTAATATACAGCAAACTTTGTTTTAACCAGTATCTAATGAACCAGCATTCTTGATAAATCAGCACTCTTGATAAACCAGCAAAAATAATATACCTGAAATGCCAGGGGTCTGCTGTATTATCGTGATCTCCACAATGTCCAAGTAGTCAACTGAGGGTATGCATGGGAAAGCTGTCTTGCATTAACTCTAATTTAAGCAAAAGTTGCAATATTATTTAAGTGATTTATGCTGTAAATAAAGTATAACAATAATGTGTGTACCCCCGTGTTATGTTAATTTGTGTTTTTACATTGATTATGTGGACCTCTTGATCAACTGGAATATTTGATCAACCGGCACATTCCTGATTCCATAGGCGTCGGTTAATAAAAGGTTTGCTGTTTATTGTAAACAACTGTGGCTCCAGCACTGATCCATGTGGTACTAGTTACAGGTTGCCATCCTGAAAATGCCCCATTTACTTGCTTTTCCATTTCCTCTCTGAACCTTTGATATTCCTCTTGTTTCTCAATTTAATTTTCTAGCTGACAATTGTCATAAATGCACTTTTTCTTCTTTATCTTAATCTTTATCTTAACTTCTTTAACATGCTTTGTATGCTCTGATTTTTGGGGAGCTGCACAGACCTTGGTGCTTGTTTGGGTTTCTGTGAAACCATTTCCAGTCAAAGCTAACCCATAGAATGTTGGTAATGGGGAATGTTGAATGTCAAAGGGCGATGGCTAAGTTCTCAACCGAAACTGTCTGTGGTGACAGGAACCGTTTGAACTCCTAAGTTAAAGGTCTTATGAAATGTGTTGTGATGACATTTTGTACCAACACGCTGAATTCTGCTCACTCTGACAAAATGATATCCTAGAATAACATTTTTATTCATTCATAGGATGTGGTAGTCACTGAAGCCAGCATTTATTGTAAACTTTAATTGATTTTGAGAAGTGCTGGTGAGCCACCTTCTTGGATAAGGTTGAGTAGTTTATTAGACCATTTAAGTCGAGAGGCTACTGCGGTGTTGCTGTAAATTTGGAGCTACATGTAAACTAGATTGGATAAGGAGAGCAGATTTTCTTTCCTAAGCACACCACCGAACCAATGTTTAATGATAATACAAGAATTTCATGGTTACTGTTACCAATGCCGCCTTTCATTTATGTAACTCCCCGAACTTAGAATTCTGAGCTGCCAAGATGGGATTTGCATTTCGGATTTATGGATCATTAATCCATATATCTAGATTAACAGTCCAAGAACATAATCACTATATCTGTGTAGAGTTTTGGTTTCCGTATTTAAAAAAAGGATACACTGGCATTGGAGACAGTTCAAAATAGATACACAAGGCTGATTTCCTGGATTGAATGAGTTGACTTATTAAAAATAGCTAAACAGGTTAGGCTTTTCTGAGGAGATCTGAGGAAGGGCCACTAGACCTGAAACATTAACTCTGATTTCTCTCCATAGATGCTGTAAGACCTGCTGAGTTTTTCCAGCAATTTCTGTTTTTGTTTTAGGCTTTTATTCCTTAGAGTTCAAAAGGATGAGGGGTGATCTTTTGAAACATGCAAGATTTTAAGGAGCCTTGACAAGGTGGATGCTGAGAAGATATTCCACTCGTATGAAAGAGAAGTTGCAGACTGGGAATGATCAGCCACAATCATGTTTAATGATTGGGCAGGCTTCAGAGGTGAAATGGCCTACGTCTGCTCCCGTTTCTCATGTTTTCACATTCTTATGCTCTCGTCCTGGCATACCAATATCTGGAGAGAAATGTATATATACTAAAATAGATTAAGTAGTCCTTTGTGGCATAGTTCTGTGTATAAATTGGTTGACTCTTTTCCTAAATTACAAGAGAGAATACACTTCAAGATAATTTATTTGGCCGTACGGCACTTTTGCATCTACTGAGATAGAAAAGGCGCTATAGAAATGTAAGGTCTTTCTCATCATGCAATGATTTTTCTTCAATTTATGAAGTAACTTGAATTCTGATTTTGATACCGAAAATATATATGATAATGCATGATCTGATGGCATATCAATTCATTGTAGTAATAGGTTGTTTTGATTTTGTTGTCGTCTCAATTTGTCATCTGTTCATGATATCTCTTATTTTGTATTTTTCTTCCCAAAGCTACACTCAGTTTGATTGCCAGAGAACTTTTCTACAGAGATAATTTGTGAAAGGACGTTTTATCTTTTGCTGAATAGGAATTTTGCCCTTATAAAGTTGGCAGTCTCATGACTGGGTTGGGATATATCATTTCTCACGTGGGAAGTTGACTCATGGGCCAGATTTTCTCTTCATTCATAGTCACTTTTTGGAGGAGGCCAGACATTGCCATACCAGTAATGAGTCAAAATAATCTGTTAAATTGTCCCTCATCTGTTCCCTGCAATAAGAGTGTCGTTTCTAATGGATTTGGAACAGATCTTCTGTGTTCCCAGTCAGAGCATGGTTTATGATGAAAGGTGGTTTTAGATGAAAGGCTGAACATTTTTTAAAATGATGTTAGGCCTCACTGGGTAATGTGCTGGAAATCAAGCCCTGCTATTCCCAGAGTTGTCACAAACATGAAAGGTTTTATAAACATACGCAAAATTCCTTACTTGTCTTATAGAACAGTAAAGCATGACCCAGGTTTCTGTACTTAACAAGAATGACTATAAAATTGTTTCTAGCTACAGGTAAATAATTTATATATCGTTGACATATAATGTCATTAGTCAAAACGCTAATTCTTTTATAGACTCTACCTACACATACATACAGACAGACAGGAAAAGAAATATAGGTGTGGTTGGCAGCACGAAAGATTGAGAACTTCACAGTGTACACTGAGATGATCCTTTTGGCTTGTTAGTTCTTGCTGCTCCTTGATTCTTCTTCTCCAGACACTTTCTCTTGCTTGTAGAATGTACTGGTAATTGGTTGACATTTACAAAGTCTGGCTTAGTGGTTAAGAGCCACAGTTTACAGCAACTGCTGAGGAAAAAATAAACTGACTTTCTTCAGACTGGAGGTGATTAAGAGGCAGTTCCTGCCTTTGTGGAGATCCAGTAGCTTCCCTCAAACATTCATACCTCTAAGCCTGGAGGGCTTACCTTACCTTTATCTACTTGGAGGTCAATCACATAATTGTTGGCGAACAGAAGGCTGTTATTATTGATAACTGGTCAGTAGAACTTAGATTAATCAGCCATTTGTTGCTGGACAAAGCTCATTTGTACACATTCCTTTGCTGCAGCTTGTATGCAATACAATCTTTCCCCAACCCCACCACCCCAGTTTGAACCTGAGCAAAGAGCAGTGTAATCACATTGACAAGAGTGCCAGGTTATTTTCATTTTTAAAAGTGCAGTAATCCTTCAATAACCCTTGGTTTTTAGAATAATAGAATCCAGACAATGTGGAAAGAGGTCATTCAGAGTAGGACTTGGGGGTACAGTGAGAGAGGGACTCACTGAGATCTTTGTTGAGTGTGTTGCTGGAAACGCACAGCAGGTCAGGCAGCATCATTGAGTTTGTACTGACCCTCAGAAGAGCATGCCACCAAAACCCAGCCTCCTACCCAACCTGCAAATCCCTGGTCATTATGGATAAATAGCATTGCCAATCCACCTAATCTGCACATAATTGGACTGTGGGAAGAAACTGGAACACCCAGTGGAAACTCACGCAGTGAGCTGAGGGAGGAATCAAGCCGGGGTTACTTGTGTGTGATTCAGCAGTGCTAACCACTGAGCCACTGTGTCGCGCCTAAACAGTTTTCAAACCATTTTTTTCCCATTTCAGTCCGCAGTAAAAATTACAGACAAATAAACAAGACAGGGAAAGCATGGTGGCTCAGTGGTTAGCACTGCTGCCTCACAGCGCTAGGGACCTGGGTACAATTCCAGCTTCAGGTGACTATCTGTGTGAAGTTTGCACATTCTCACCATGTCTGCGTGAGTATCCTCTGGGAGCTCTGGTTTCCTCCCGCAGTCCTAATATATACAGGTTAGGTCAATTGGCCATGCTAAATTGTCCACAGTGATCAGGATGTGTAAGTTAGCTGCATCAGTCAGGGGAAATGTCGAATAATAGGGTTGGGGAATGGGTCAGGGTGGGATACTTTTCAGAGGGTTGGTGTGGACCTGTTGGGCCAAATGGCCTATTCCCACACTGTAGGGATCCTAGGTGGAGTAATGAACAGTTAGGAAATGAAGTCCTGGCAGTGAGTGAATTGCTAGAGGAGCATCCTTTGGGGGCCAGGAGGTGGAGTGCCAAGCGCAGGAGGGGCTGGGAGCTGAGGGCTGGGAATCAGGGGCTTCTTTGTCAAGCTGGGAGGGGAAGTCGGCAGTCTCCCAAGAGGGGGGAGCTTGAGGAGAAGTAAGGCACTGCAAGAAGGGTGGGGGAGACGGGGAGACTGCAAAGAGTTAGAGAAACAGGGGACTGCAAGATGTTGGCAGGATTTCTGTCCAGATTCTAGCTGAGGTTTCTAATTTGTTTTGATGTCAGCAGGAATAACTCAAATTGTTAAGTCCCTGGTTGAGGAGGAATGAGCTGCCTTCCATTCTTTATTCACCTGCCCCTTTGTTTGGTTGCAGCTAGATTGATTTAAAAGCAGATTCCTTCACTTGTGGATACCTTTTTCCGAGACCCAAATGAGCTTAAATTTTAAAAACAGCCAATTCAGCTAGGCTTTCTTGATATACCAAAGAGTCCGTTTATTAATTGCTAATCATAAGATTTATGATACAACAGACATACATACAGAATGGAAATAAGAAATAAGCTACACAGGGATGATTTGGGAATAATTGTTGACTGTGAACTTCACAGCAGAGGACAGTATAGATGGTTATCTTAGCCTGCTGGAACATGAGAATGTTCAGTTCCAATAGCACACTTCAGTAGAGTTGAAATTGGCTTTTTAATACCTGCCCTTATGTATTTTTCAAAGCGAGAAACACAAAATATTTCTGTATTTTGGGACATACTCTGCACGAGATACCTTGCTGTCGCAGAGGGATGTAATCAGACACTTGTTACCTTTGTCATCACAAGAGATCACAGTTCAGTTTGTTTGACATAAATCTCCCCCCTTTAAGGCTTGTTGTTTGAAGTTTCCTTAGCATCTTTAGGTCTGACATTCATGGGTCATTCTCTCCTGACAGCTACTTAATTAACCTCTGCAGCCACTTTTGGCTGCATCGATCCTCATTTAAAAAACACATTTTGAAATTACAAATTAAAAATGATCATAGTTTTTCAGGATATAATCATGATACAGAAGAGAGAGGGAGCTGCATGGTAGAGGGAGAGAGTAGGAGGCTGAAAGGGATTTGTGAGAGAGAGCAGCCACAACCAGTGGGGGAGAAAGAATGAGACTGCAAGGGTGAGGAGAACAAGAGAGAGAGAGAGAGAAAACGGCAGAAGGTGAAAAGGAGGCTTCAAAGAAGAGAGAACAGTTTAAAGCCTGTGAACAAATAAACATTGAGCTAACTATTATTTAGTAAAACCTGATATCACTGAGGCAATGAAATACTTGTAAATAAATGTGGAATCTCCATCTTAAGGCTGCAAACGTTCAGAAGCTACTCAATGGGAATAACATAGTGGGCATTATTGTTATCAATGCTGTTTGTCATAGGTTAAATTTAAATCTTTGATATCTGAGATTTGGCAAAAAGGGTAGTAACTACTTGGTTAAAAAATTCCAGCTCTGTGAATATGTGATGAGCTATGACATTAGCCATGACCGCACCAATCTGATCGGTGTATTTAAGGTGGTGGTTATTTTGAAAAAAGCTTCTTGTTCCTAACTTACACTTATTGTCCGTGCCAGTTTAAATACTGTGATAGCCTGAAACTTAATGCTTTCCTTGTATGTTTTGGCTTCATGTTTAATGGATGTTTTATAATTATTGAGGCTATTGATGAGTTCTGCTAATTCTGCATCTGTGTGCGTCCAAATACCTGACACCAACACAAATCGAGAAAATAATGTTACTATGGACAAGATGTTTCTCTCTCTGACGCAATAGGTGAAAAATATGAAGAGAATGAAAAAATCAGAATTTTGATGTTAAAAAACTTTGGTGGTTTTCCCTCCAACCCTTAAAAAGTGATTTCATAATCTCATAATTCAGCATGCTACTTCCATTGCATTTGCATTTTATTCAAGCTGCACCTCACCTTATTTGTAAACCACTTCCAGTGCTCCTGTTTTTTTCCTGAGGAACGAAATGGTGCAAATTCCCAGCATGTAAATCAAAGTGGGTACCTCGCAGCTGTAGCTTGCGGAATGCCTATCTCAGCCATCATGTAAATGCTCATAACATTGTTCTTGCATGCTCCATGACCATCATTCTACTCAACCCTTCAATCAGCCTCACCACACCATCATGCCTGTTCTTAGACCAATATGGAACCACTTCAACCCTTTGACACTCAACTTTGGGTCTCAGGGACAACTAGGATTTGCAAGCTTCTGCCAGGCTGCACAGTGTGCAGGAACACACACTTACTTCATGCACCTATATAGGATCCGTCTCCTATATAGCTTGTTTCTTTCATGCTCACTCACTCTGTACTTACTTGGTGGCCACGACTCTGTTAAACTTCACATTGCTTTCTTCGCATGCACTCATAGCTTCAGTCCTGACTTACAGCTGACCGCCTCTGTATGGCTTAAATTACTTTCTTAGCATACAGGATATTTAGTGCTCAGTTACATGTTGCAGGTTCTCTGGCTTGCATTGCATCTTAGCACAGATGGAAGGATCATTAGTAGTGGAAGGATAAGATGGGTGAGAGCTGTTGAGTGGACATGATGCATGGAAGACTGAAAGTTGAAACTTTGAGCCATACCCTCCTGGAATGACATTAGTAAACACTTCTGCACATGAATGGTTGAAGGATTTTGGAACAACGTTTGCAAATGGCTAGATTAATTCATTTTATGTGGAATTGATAGCAATTAGAGCACATGTGGCAAAGACAGATGTAAGGAGTTAGATTGCTTATCAACCGCGATCTATTGAATATCAGAACAGTGTCAAGGCGCTATGGCCCTAGTCTTTAAGAACATATTCCCCCAAATAAGTGATAGTTCACAAATGAATCCAGGCTCATATTTTTAATATGACTAAGCAGTTTAATTAAAACACATTTAATAGCCTGAGGAATACAGGGGTATATGACTAAGCAATTATTAAGTTGAGTCTGCACTGCCAGGATTCCGGTCGATATTAGTCACCTAGCAGTATGCTACACTCTGGTTTTTGATTGTCAGAATTAAACTGGCAGTATGCTGCCAGTATATCCTGCTGCTGTTTTAGAGGGAAACAAATTGTAAGTGCAAGTGGACAATTGGAAAGGACTTAAAAACAAATGTTTCCAAGCCCTGATTGCTTCATTCATTCCTGAAGCTAATCTGAAGTATATTATCTTTAAGGAACAGTAATGATTGTTAAAAATTGGGATGATGAATGTCACAATATAGTTGTCAGTTTTCTTTTATCTTTATACAAAGAATGTTTCCCTTTTGAGCTTTTGCTTTTTACTGTAGGGGGATAGGGAAATTAAAGTTTTCCCTATCTCACTGGATATCTTCCTTAGAACACCTCACTTACAGAAATCATAAGGATGGGTGGAGTGACAAACAGGACTGTCAAACTGTTTCTGCAATCATGGTTCAGAATTTGTGATTAAGCAGTCTTATTATATATCACTCTCAACATTTTGCATTTATAGCGACTGAGGGAAAGTGAGGACTGCAGATGCTGGAGAATCAGAGTTGAAAAGTGTGGCGCTGGAAAAGCACAGCAGGTCAGGCAGCATCCGAGGAGCAGGAGAGTTAACATTTTGGGCATAAGCCCTTCATCAGGCTTGACCCCTTCCCCACATCGCCCTCTTGAACCCTACCTGTCCATCTTCCTTCCCACATATCTGCTCTACCATTCTTCTGACCTATCACTATCATCCCCATCTGCAGCTACCTATCACCTTGCCAGCTACCTTGCCCCCCACCTCCACCCCGACCCTCCTACTTACCCCTCAGCCCCCTTCCCCCTGTCCCCCACATTCCAGATGAAGAGATAATGCCCAAAATGTTGACTCTCTTGCTCCTCGGATGCTGCCTGACCTACTGTGCCTTTTCAGTGCCTTACTTTTTGACTTCAATTTTGCATTCGTAAAGCACTTTTATGAAGATTGTCCCAAGATGCATAGCAAATAGCCAAAATATTGAGCCAGAGGCGGAGATATTAGGAATGTTAACTAAACTCTTGGTTAGAGGTGTGTTAAAAGGGAGTGCAAGGACATGAGGTATGGAAGTGCAAGGGTGGGCAAAATCCTGTTGAAAAAGCTTCCATGAGTTGGCTGCAGTGCATCTTATTGGTGACACACCAGTCCACAGAATATGAGTATGGCAAGGAAAGCTAACATTTATAGCCCATTCCTTGCGAAGATGATAGTCAGCTACTTTCTTGAACCTCTGTCATTCATGAGATAGAATTGCACCCTGTGTGCAATGAGCTGGTGAGTTCCCTTTGATGGTGCCTTCCAAACCTACATCCTCTACCACTGAGACAAGGGCAGAAGATGCATGGAAACACAATCCCCCTGCAAAACCTTCTCCGAGCCACACACTATCCTGATTTAGAAATATATTACTGTTCTTTTGCTGCCAACAGGTCAAAATTCTGAAACTCCCTCCCAAACTGTGGATGTATATACATCCAAAGGATCGCAGTGATTCAGGAAGCAGCTCACGACCACTTTCTCCAGGTTAATTAGGGATGGGCAATTAATACTGGTCAAGCCAGTGATGTCACACCTCTCTTGAATGAATAACAAATTGAATAGACTTTTCTGCATGGTTTGGTACAATTGTGTGCCTCACTTAGCCATTTCAGAGGGCAATTAAGAATCAAATTCATTGCTTGGCCAGACTAAATAAGGGTGGCAGATTTTGACCCCTAAAGGACATTAGTGAATCAGGTTTTTTTAAAATGACAACTCGGTGTTCCAAGTTATCGTTACTGATGCTAACTTTTCATTCTAGATTTATTTATTTAACGACTGAATTTGAGTGCCACAGTTGCTGTTGTGGGATTTTGTGAGACCTGCTCTTTCAGCCAGATATCTGGACTGCTAGTTCAGTAAAAAAACAAATACGCTATCATAATTATGATGGAATCATTTACAATTCCAGCTAGCAAGAGAACCAGGAAGGAAAGTTAGGTGGGGAGCAATTCACTGGGAATAAGGTCAAGGATTTAGGAGTTGCTTTGATGAGGTGAGACTGGCAAAGACATGGGGGGAGATGAAGGAGAAACTGAAACAGAAGTGGGTTCAATGTTTGGTATTTGACTTTATTATTTTTATTTAAATAAACCATCTGATCAAATAATCATTGGTGCATTTGTTTAATAAAACAAAAATTGCAGATGCTGGAGATCTGAAATGAAAAACACATTGCTGGAGAAACTCAGCAGGTTTGGCAGTATCTGTGAAAAGAGAAAACAGAATTAACATTTTGACTCCAGCGATCCTTCTTCAGAACTCCCTCAGCTCCATGTATTTAAATGGGGTTGAAATTGACTCACTCTTTGATTACAATTCTTGGCCTAAGAACTTGATTTTTCATTTCCTGGAGGTGGTGAGGTGGTGGTGACAGGGGGAAATAATTGTAGTGGTTAGTGCTGGAGAGAAACTCACATCTTCTCAGAACTTCAGTAATGAAGCTTTGCACAAGAAGTCTTCTTGACTTACCAGCAACTAAAGTCTTGAAGTGATCAATTATTGGCCAGTTAAGGACTTTAACACACCAACTTGCTGATCATTTGCTTTCCCAGCAGGTGAGAAAAGTAGCTAGTTTTCTGAATGAAAAACCATGATTTAGCCTGCCCTACTGGGTTGGAAAGGAGCTTCATTTGCCCCAAAATGGGAGCAGTTGGAGGCATGGTGAGCAAGGAGATCGCTACTGAAAATCACCACCCTGCCCTTGCTTCCGATTCATTCCCACCCCGTCCCTAAACCACCTTTCCTCTTGCTGGGACCAACACCCTGTGAGACAAAGGAAAGAAAGAAATATTTCCTTACTGCTGGTTCCCCAGAGAAATAGCCTTTCACTGGCAGGCTTTAGGATCCAACTGCTGGACTGGTTGGCTGGAAGCTTCAGACAACCCAGATGACCAGTGCTGTGAACTGTGATAGCTTGCCTTTACTTGCCTCTCAGCTATTAATGGGCTGTTTGGTGGTTGATGAGATGAGTAATCCTAGTGGTGGGGACAATGTATCAGTCGACACCTAATATGCTCATACCCCCACACTTAGAATAAAAATGGGATAATCCTCTGGGTTTTTCAAATCTTTGACACCTCTGGGCTGAGATACATTGTTGGGTTGGTGGGGATTGATGTAGTTGTCAGGGAAAGAGATTGGGCTGAATCTTACATTTGTTTTGGCTAAGCCCAAGTTGTGTTGAGTGTTTTGTGCTGTTAGGCCTAGTAAGTTCTCTCATGTGTCGTACTGAACTTGCTCCATTAAGTTCCTAACCCATCACTATGGAGTCCCCACATTTGATTCCAGCCACATCCCATCGCTACTCACCTGATATCCTGGAACTCACTAGCATTCCTTGCCTCTCCAATATTCTTGAAAGTCTTTTCTGTATCCTGACAAGCACTGTCAGTTCAGAGCTGTCCTATACAGTTCCTGACAATTGATGGAAATGTGTTGCTGGAAAAGCGCAGCAGGTCAGGCAGCATCTAGGGAACAGGAGAATCGACGTTTCGGGCATTAGCCCTTCTTCAGGAATTCCTGAAAACAGTTCCTGACAATTGCCTTGGACATGGCAAACTGGGAAATAAGTGCCTCGCTTTGCAAGTAGGGTCCTAGAAATCCTTTCGGATGGAGAGATGCACAGGGTGGGATTTCCTGTACTTCCAGGACCAGCAGTGGAGGCCACAACACTAAACCGTGCCAACTTGCTCTAAGGTCACCACCCAGTTTGAAGCAGTCTCAGCTGTCAAGAGGAATCATAGCCCTCTAGGAAGTAGGTCATGCCCTTCTCCACTCCACCAACATAAGCGTCAGCATTTGTGTCCTATATTTCATATTCCCTCTATCACTGCTTCCTCACCCACCTCTCGTCAACTCTAATGCCGTACCATTCTCAATATTGCCTTCATCATCTTCCTGCACTGGCTGTCACCCATCACAGCCCCTGACACCATGCCCACTGTGCTATCTACATCCTGGTTTTGTGTCTGTGCTAAACAGTAAGGCAAGGTAGAACTAATATGAGCCCTGTATCTCTGACTGAGGGGGCAGAATGCGAAAAGGCAAGGCTAGGCAATACAAGGCAGGAATGCTATGAGCATCCATTTATATTCAGAGTAAGTGAGCACTTTGACAGTGAGTAAAGAACTTGGAGGTGCAGCCTGGTCCAGTCAATGAGCTGGGTGTGTGTTTCGAAGTGAAATGTCTCTTTGCTGCAGCTTTTGTTGAAAATGCTGGTGTAGCCTGAACTGCAAAAATGAATACAGAAGCATCCTGTAAGTGGATTGGAGATGTGCCATGAGAGTTCTTAGAAGCTGGCACATACAGGTCGTTCTGTTATAATGCACATTTTATCAATGTGAATTCGCTGTAACGTGACTAATGAACTGGGATGCTGTTTCTGCAGCGTGAACTTTTAAAACGTTTTTTTGGCTGTAACATGATTACAGCACCAACACTTTAAATTCTGTTTCTAACGCATGATTTTTCTATAACACGGGGTGCGAAACCATTGCGTCATAGAAGAACTAACTATCAGATATCAATGTCCATGGGCACTGGCTGGTGCCAGTGGAATGTGCCCTGTCATGTCAGTGCTCTGTATCCAACATGGAGGTTGTTCGGAGAAAGTGGCAAGCTGAATCCACCAGATACATGCTCATTTTCCTGTTGGAATTTTCCTAACATCTAGCTTGTTTGGCAAGTTTGGTAAAATAGAGAATGGAATATTAATGAGATAAGTTGGGCCATCAAAAAGGTGTTTAACAAGCAATAATCCTTCTTTGCTGCTGCCTGGTGAGAAACCTACCATGCTGCCTGTGAAAAGCATAAAAGCAAGGTGCTCCCGTGTCAACATTGGCTTCGCCTGACTCTTATCCAATTCTGCCACACATCTTGCTTTGACTGAAATTGCTCAGACTCTTATAAGATACTGCTCATGGATTTTATATCAAATCTGCTCAATACTCAGCCAGCTAGGATTGAAAAATATTTTTTAACACCTGCTCACCTTAACCAGAGTAAAGATCAAAGGGAATTGTAAAAAAAATGTTCTATGTGAATAATTCAGTCGGCATTAATCATTAAAACTAAAAAAAAACATGTTTGACAGAGTGGCAGTGTATTCTTTACAACATCTGTTTGAAATGTTTTGTGTTCACTCAGTTTGACTTTGTGATGGTTCAGAAGTAGTCGCTGAATTCCCTCAGTTGTATTGATTTCAAAATGATCCATTTGTTCTTCAATTCAAAATGTCCAGATGGGGGAGAAGTACTACATGCATGGAGACAGAAGTGTATTCATGTCACAGTGTTTCAGATAGTAGGAGGACAGATGCCTGTGGTGATGTATCGGGTGAAATGGCAATTTTGAAGGTCAGGTTTGGTGCCTATAGGTGCAGAAGTAAAAGGATAATTTTATGTCTTTATTTTTAAGTTGTGTTCTTTTAAAGAAAAACAAGCAACAGAACATTGCAAAGATTGACAATCCCTTTCAGGTGAAACTGTAGTCCCCTCACTGAATTTACTCTTGAACACTTAAAAGGTTTTGAAAGCGGAGGAATTTCTGCAGCTACTCTCTTTAAGTTTTGCCCACTTGGGGGTGGTACATACTGTGAGGTTACCTGATTACCAGCAAGAGGTCAGGTTTTTGCTGTTGCTTGCATGTTCACCTGGCTGTAAATATGATTAATTTGCCCATCAGGAGCCACCAGCTGAGGCCTGTTAAGGATAGTTGGCTCTTGTAGTTTATATATTATTCCATTATTAACTTTTCAGCAAGGTACAAGTGGTGTGATAGCATTTGAGGTTTACGGAAAGATATTAGTTTCTTGCGTCAGTGCTGCAGCTTTGGCAGTCACAGATAAGGTTTGCTCTAGAGTTTTCAACTGAAGATTAATCACCTGCACATTATAACTCAAGAGAAAAGTCATTGGTGTATTTATAAACAATGTCTTCCTTTTTTTGCCTTTTATCATTTTTGTTTATTCATTATATAAAAAAGCATGTTAGTGATAGAGGATTAAAAGGCTATTTGACAGAGTGAAACAAAATGATGAGAGATTACATAATGTAACCTCCTGGGAAATGTCCATTCAAATCTGGTAGGGAGCTGCCAGTATTTACTCTGACAGTAACACGTTCCATTTTACACAAAATTATGTGCAAAACTTTCCAATCAAAAATGATTTCTCTATCAACCTGTGTTAATGATGGCATGACTGTTGATTCTACAATGTGTACATTGATTTCAGCTCCTCCTTAGGTTGACTGCATTTTACTGAGATGGGTGATACAGGAGCCATTAATGAATGTACTACAGTAGCCATTGCAGGGCTGTTGGTTGTAACATTTACTTACACAACAGAATAGGTAGAAGTTTGCCACATGGCTTTCATTCAGGGAGTGGAGCATAGTTCGACTTCCAAAGAATTTTTAAAATTCAAAGTCAAAACGATTCAACAGAAAAATGAAACACCATGATGCTGAAAATCTGAAATAAGAGTAGAAAATATTGGAAAAATGCAGGTCAGGCATCACCTGTGGGGAAAAACAGTGTCAATGGGCAGAATCTTGTTGAAATGATGGGGGCTTTGCTGGCTGGCTGGAGAAGCATATGCTGTCTCTTGCTGGGAAGGCCTGCTGAATGTAATGCCAGTCAGGAATAGGCAAGACATCAGTGGGCCTTCACCTGGAATTAAAATGCCAGCTGCAGAAATCCTGCCCAGAGAGAGCTACCAGCCAAACAGAAGCTTGCAGTGCCATGGAGGAGAGCATAACTGCTACTGGAAACTCATCCAGGATCGTAGACAACCGTAGAATGAGGTAAGTGATTGGTGCATGGAGTGGGATCTCTGGAGTTGTGAGCTGTGGGCAGATGGTGGCAGGGGATCTAGGTTCAAGATCAGTAGGGTGGCTCTCATTGGATATACCTCTGCTCTAATGTTCCGTTCCTCAATCAGACATTTAGTTACTTTGATTGAATTTTGTTCCCAGCTGACAAGCTGCCTGTACAGGCTGACCTGTTATGTACACCACATGGTCATATAGCTTGCAGTTGGGATACTCCGAACAGTGTGAGGCTAGGTCCATAATTGGCTTTCTCAACCTGAACTTAATTCCCCAGGAGAGCGTAAGGCTGTGAAGGTTTGGTATGCTGTTACCCTGCCTAAGTGCCTTCCCACCTCCAAACCTGCTATTTCAAGGAGCACAAGTGGCTAATGTTCAGGTTGATGATCTTCCATTAGAACTGTTACATTTAGTCCTTAATTTTAAAAAAATGTAATCTTATTTCAACCAGTTTTTCTTTCTCTCTTAAGGATGCTAGCCTATGCTGACTTTCCAGTAACTTGCTCAAAATGCTTTGTCCCTAAATATTTGCTACTTTTTAAAAAATTAAAAGTATTATTTTTCATGACTGGCTACAAATCCTCTTTATGGGAAGGACTGAATTCCATCCAAGTTACTCTTCCAGTTCCTGTCCTGTGTTATGTAACTAAATTAACCAAATCTATGGCCAATATCTCACAGCAATTATCTTACCTGGATTCAGCTGTGATTGCTGTTCAGCGTTCTGAGGCTGACATGAAGATGCTTCTTGCCAATATTAATTGGAAATGAAGTTTGGATGAGATGAGGGGGTAAAGATGGAGGAAATTAGAGCTTGGCCCTGCTAATTAAGAAATTTTAGCAATTACCTGATAACTGTCAAGTCATGAAGATTAACTTGGGCAAGTTGTGCTAATTGGTTATGCTAAGGTAGTCAGCTCAGGGGAAACCTGTTAACAATAGGATTTCACATCTATTGAGCTTGGTGAATGCAGAGTATATATGTTTTCAGTGTTGGCTGGAATTCCTGTTAGCAAGTACAACTGAAGAGCCTTACTGTTCATTGTCAACAATGCTACTGGTTTAAAAAAAAGTACTATTAGTAGTGAAGGAAGCAACTCAGGTCTCAGTGGAGTATAAATTGATTCACAGATCGTAACAATAGTTTCCCAGCATAAAATCTGCCAAATCACCTCAAAACTACATTGGTGGCCAGCAAATGCTCAGCAAGTCTACTTCAGTTAAAGTAGCTTTTGAGGTAGCATGTTTCAGTGCAATTACTAATTTGATGATGTGTGTTGCCTTTGCAGATAGTAGCATCATTTAATCTCGCCCGTTGATTTGCTAGTAATGTAGGTGCTGAATAATAAAGTAAGCCTGTGGTGAATGAGTCTGACCTTCATCTTGCAGTTGCAATTATGTTCATGCTAATTTGGTTTTAGTAGCTTGCAAAGCATGGGGTATACAATTAATTTCAACTGTTTTTGGAGAGATACTTAAAATATATTCTCCTTGTCTCCTCTGAAGATTGTTGCTAAACAATTCTCTGTTGTTAGTCGTGAAAAAACAGAAAACTGCCAATGGTCTAAATATAAAATTAGTGTTTTTTTCCATTCTGCCAAATACTATAATATATTATAAGCAACCATATGAATGAATGATCAACTAAATCACTCATTGCTGCTAACAGGATTGTGGTATGTATATAATGGCTGCTGTATTTGTGAAGGGCCTTGAAATGTTTCTGAGTTATGAAAAGGCATTACATGAAGCATGTCTTTCTCCTTTCATTCCCACTTGCAATATCAAACAGCTAGACCTTGAGATAAATTTAGCATGCACAAAATTAGCCTATCCAGTTGTTTTGATGCTTTTTCCCACTTCAACACTACCATAGTTATTGTTGCTTGGAAATAAAAGAAATCAGATAAAATGCATTAATACATCTTTTTAAGCATTGGTAAAACAAGTAGAGACAGAATCTTTGCTAATCTTCTAATGCAGCTACCTGGAGAAGCATGTCATGACAAAAAATTAAAGTTATCTGTAATTCAGATATTTATTATCTTAAGCTACAGAGTGAAGCTTCAGCTATTCCAAGTTTTGAACAGTAAGCCAAGTTTTCCCCTTAGGGCTTTGTAAAGTGATTTCTAGTGCCATGTTCAATGAAGCTTTCACACTGAACATGCAGTCAGGTTTTGTCCAAAGTTCTGTCGTGGTGTGCTTTAAATAGACAATAATGGATAGCTGAGAATGATTACATGGCACTAATCTGATTGAAATGATCACCTGGACACCAGATGAGATTATTGCTTTGAAATCGCTCCAGGGCATCTTAAAAATAAACGTGTATCTTCATGAAATAGATGAAATAGTCTAGATTTTGCAATGTAATGACGGTGGAAGTGTCAGTGGTCGTCATCATTAGACTTTTAGAACTGATAGCAACTTGAGGAGCCTGTACATGTGCAGTTAGCCACCATATTCAGAGGTTGCTGACAGAGATTCTATGATTCACTATAAACTGAGCTGTGGAAGGTATCCCTCCACCCCCACAACTCCACAAACAAACCACAATCAATTAGAAATCACTGAACTGATGAGAACTTGCCCTTTTATGCTATTTCTCCCTATCTAAAAACCCTAGAAGAAGTTGCACATTGTTTGAGAAAATGTAATTGGAATTTTAACACTACATAAAGAAAATTCTACAGATGAAGAAATAAAAAGCAAAAATAAGCTGGAAATACACAGAGGGCAGCAGAATCTGTGGAGGGAGAAACAGCAGTTAACATTACTGGTTGAAGAAGATCAATGTTAGGCTGAATCTTTTCCGCCCTGCTAAGGGCTGCATGGAAGCAGGTGGTAGGGAATGTCATGTGACAGGCCAGCACGCTGGTTTCCTGGCTGCACTGTCCTGGTGTGTTCCTCCTGAGGCAGAATTGGGCAACAGGGTGTTTGAATGGTGGTTCACCAATTAAGGTTCTTTAAACGCATTTTAAAATTGACAGAGAGGAATTGGTAGTCTCTGGAGGTGTTGTGAAACAGCATATGCTTTGGAGAAGGCCTGTCAGCAGCAAGATCAAGAGGCTGGCACTCCAGGCAGATTTTGAGGGCCACTTTGCCGACCTGGATTCTCTGCGGAGAAGTGAGTGGTGGCTCAGCTGCTATGGGTATTTTTTAAACTTTAACTTTGAAGTTGGAGAGAGGGTGCTTCTCAGTGATCACAATATGATTGAATTTTGCATAAGGGTTGAATATGACATACTTAATCTTAAACTAAGATTTTCATTTTCCATGAGGGAAATGGTGAGAGTATGAAAGGCAAGTTAGCTATAGTGGATTGGTAAAGTATGCTGTAAGATTTGAAGGTACATTTGATGGTAATGACTAGCATTTAAAGAAATATTACAATGTGTGATGCAAAGTGTGTGAATTAAACGTGCTGTAATATCTTGTAGTTTTGAATTTTGAAGTGGTGGCACATGAGCTTTCTGCCAAGGGTTTGATGATTAACTTGTAAATATTTCTGGAGTCATGGTGATTTCTTTTCAAACATGGTATTAGAGAGAATTCCCTGAAAGGTAATGGGGATTTGTTTACATGGAAGCGTTTACAAGTGAATAACGTAAACAGTATGCATTAGTGTTTCAGATAGAAGATTCTGGAATCATTTAGGGTGCTTATGGTAAATGCCTGTAGCTTGGGACAGAATAGTTTTTGTTTCAGTTGGTTCAGGTTTGTAAAAATCTTGGCTGAAGCTAGATGTGTGAAAACAGTTGCTGCCAAGAAAGGGAATGGTTTAGGACTGCTAAAAGAGGTTACCTCAGTGTAAGGGGTTATTTGAAGCTGACAAAGTCTAAGCTCAGTTGTAGAAAACTCCTGGAGGAGGCTATCAGATTCTCTAGTTGAATCATTGAAACCACAGTCAAATTATGCCAACTTGATGTTAAATAAAAGGGAATTCTCTCTGGCGTGAGTAATGTGAAGGAGTGCTTTTGAGATTAATAGGATTGTTTTTTACCTTTTGTTTTTTAAAGTTTTAAATTTGGGCTATCTGTCCATAGTTTGGTTAATTCTATTTTATTTTAATTTCATTTATGTAAGAGAACTTCTGTTAAATTGTTAAACCCAGATCTGCAGCATTGTAGGCTTGTGTTTGTGTGGAAAAACCACTTTGTTAAAACTAAGAAAGACAAAATATGATCTATCAAGCCAGATTTCAGTCTGGGATCTTAATAGTCCAGTAATAACATCAGCTGGGATCATAACAAAAATGTATACTCAAGTACATTCCTGTAAGGTGCAAACAGCCAAAGGGTGAATCCACTATGGTTAACGAAATGTGTCAGAAATTGTATTAAATCAAAGGAAGTAGTTTATGAGAAAGCAAGAAAAAGTGTAAGCCCATGCGTTGGGAGCAATTTAGGACCCAGCAAAGAAAGATGCAGTAACTGCTAAGGAAAGAAAAAAGAGAATATGAAGCCAAGTCATTGAGGAGCATAAAGGAGGACTGATATTGCATTGTATTAATTCACGATAGTCTTACCAGACCATAGTGCTGCTCTCTCATTAGAGAGAGGCAACTGGTGGTGATTTAACCTGAGAGCCACCAAAACCCAAGCAAAGGAGGAGGTTGAGAATGAGAGCCCTTCAGGGTAACCTCAAACTGGTGATGGGAATTGAACCCACGCTGTTGGCACCACACTACTCTGTAAACCAACAATCCAGCCAACTGAGCTAAACCCTATGTATTGATGTATGAAAGGAAAAAGATATGCAAAGATAAATGTGAAACTACTACATGTAGGGACAGGAGAGCGTACAGTGAGAACAAGGAACTGTCAGGGAAACAGGAGAGTTACTTTTCAGAGTTAGAATAAATGGGGCATCCCTGTTACTAGAGGGAAGCCACAAGGATCAGTGCAGAATTGTTCACAATCTGCAAAATGATTTGGCTATGGGGACCAATTCTAATGCTTCTAAATTTGCTGATGACATTAAATTGGTGGGAATGTAAGTTAGAGTCAGAGTCACACAGTATGGAAACAGATTCTTTGGTCGAATTTGATCGTACTGACCAAGTTTCCCAATCTAAACTAGTTCCACTTGCCTGTGTTTGGCTATATCCCTTATATCCCTCTAAACCTTTCCTATTCATGTACCTGTCCAAATGTCTTTTGAATATTGTAACTGTACCTGTATCCACCACTTCCCCTGTGTGAGAAGGATTTAAAGAGACTTCAAGACAATGTGGGCGGGTTCAGTGAATGGGCTAGAACATGACAGGTGGCATATAATGTGAATAGTGTGGCATTAACAACATGCTGCATTTTTTAATGGGATAACAGGGTTGATGCAGGTTATGCAGTTGTTATCAAGTATATGAATGTACAAAATACATTTAATAAAGTTTCACACAAAAGATTTGTGAGCAAAGTTAGAACCCATTAAATAAAAGCAACATTAGCTACATGGATGCAAAACCAGCTGAGTGACGGAAAACAGAAGAATGGATAATGGATATGTTTCAGACAGAAGGAAGGTTATAGTGTAGTTCTCCAGAATCAGTCTTTGAACCCTACCTTTTTCTAAATCACCTACACCTTTGTCATTTTAAAATTGTGCTCTGTACAACAAAGGGAATTGGAGGCATTGTGAGAAAAGTCATGTAGAATTTCCAAATGACATAGATAGGTTGGGGGAAATGGATGGACAATTGGCAGATTAAGTGATTTAGTAAAAAGAATGCAGAGAGATAATGTAATGCAACAATACAGTTATAAAACATGATATATAAACAGAGGCATCTGGATGTTTATGTGCTTAAAGCTTTTATGGTAGCAGAATAGGTTGAGAGAATGGTTACTAATGCATGTGATATAATAGGATTTATTATATAGGGACAATAACTAAAATAGCAAGAAAGTTATATTAAGCTTTTATAACACACTGACACAGCGTTCTGAATGCCACACTTTTGGAACGATGTGAAGGCAATAGTGAGGATGCAGAAAAGATTCTTGAGAACATTTCTGGGGATGAGGAACTTCAGTTATGTAGAGAGTTCAGAATTTGGGACTATTTTCCTTGGAGAAGCAAGATTGAGAGGAGATCTGATAGCAGGAGAAGTCTGGACAGAGCTGATGTGGAGAACCTGTTGCTATTGTGGATTAATCGAAAACCAGAGGGCTCAGATTTAAGACCATTGGGAGTAAAAGCTATGGCAGTATGAGGAAAAAGCTTTAATAGGATCTGGAATGCACTGTATCTGAGAGTATGATGGAGACAAATTCAGTTAAAAGGAATTGGATCATGTACAGGGAGAAGACAGGGATATAGGACGAGTTAAATTATTCCTTCTGAGAACCAGATTGGCAGAATGACTTCCTTCTATGCTGTAATCATTTTGTGATTCTGTTAATTTCATTGCCTCGATGCTCCCAGCCACATAATATCTGTGTTAGTTGCTCAGCACTCAAAAAAAAATCATAAAACTCAACTGGTTTGAATGTTTTAAAGTATGAAAACAATGTTGAAGTATTTGGAATGAATAAACTCTTTGCTACATCCTCTTCTATAATGATGGTGTGTAATAGCAAGCATGATATCTTATTTATGATTTGCAGATGAGAATCGCTTCGAATTTGACTTTTAGCGATAATCTACACTTGTGAAGTGTAAATGAGTTATTACAGGTGTTCAGAGTTTAGCTCATTGTAACTATAGTATTTATAGATTGTCATTGATATTCAAGTAAACTATACACTCATCTCCCATTCCCGCATTTCGATTTCTTCCATTTTGAAGATATTGACATGCTTGGAAGTGAATAGCACAGGTGCAGATATCCTTCAGTGCTTTTCCCAAATGACCATTCTTCTGGTATGAGCTGGAGAGGCAGCTGGCAATTCTTTGTGAGGAGCATCACAGCTGAGACTGATCCTGTTCCATATCAGTGCTTTTCAGCAGGAATCACTGCATGTTGATGAAGGTTGGGAATCATTGCTGTTTTTTCCTTCCCTCTCCAGTCTTGAGGTACTGAGGTGTTTTGATGAAATAACTAACAGTGGAGACTCAGGGTCACCAAAGGGAACGTACTAATCTGTATTTCTCAGTTTAGTTATGGCTAAATGCATTGCACTGTTAAATATGATATTAATTCATTTTAGATCAATTATATACCTAAAGAACTTTGCATGGTTTACTATGGTGTTTTGTTTTTAACCTTTTGAGATCTAGTGTCTAATTGTATTTATTCTGTAGCTAATTTAACCTTCTGAGGACTGTGGTGGTGTTCCAACCCTGACTTGCCGCATCAGGATGCACACGTTTGTGCAAAGTCACACTGTCATTTGTTTTATTCCTACTGTACTGAATGTGGAGTCAATCTGTTTATAATATCCCATTCCTGTCTTCCTAACTTAATGCATCATGCACCTGTAGATTCTTAACCATATCTACATGACTTCCCCTCTGAACTGACAGCTTGCTGCCTTCCTAGAATGAGTCAGACTTGTCAACAGCCCTGACCTGCTCGGCACCTTGCTCCTGCTCATAAACTCTATTGTTTCCATACTGGATGCTGTCATCCCTACCTCCTTTCTAGATGGTTTCCCTTGCTACTTTCCCATGAGGAAAATAAGTCACAAATGTCTTCTCAAGTTTACAGGTTTAACACTAGATTTCACCCAACTGACTGTTCACTGCCAATCCTTTTTGATCACCTCAAACAGAATAGCTAATCTTACTTAAAGAGTAAATCTGTCTTTTCATGATCCTGGAAGGCAAGGACAATCTCAAAATCATCTTCTCCTCCATTAACTACCTTCTCTATGAAATATCCAGCCATGCATCGCAAATCCAAATCCACATCCTTTGACTCTGGATCATCACTTGTCTCTCAACTCCATTCAACTTCATCCAACTCTGTCATTGGAGTCTAATTCACAAGACATTATACACTTATCTTCTGGAGATCCAGGCTTAAATAACCACTCCTTGACTTCCTATCCTATCTTCTGTGTCTCCTGCCTCCTAAACTTTAACATTGCTGCTCAACATCTGCCACTGTTCTGTAAAACACAGTGAAATTTCTTGAGGAACTGTGGATTGTTGATACTGTGATAATCATTTATGAGGATATAGTGAAAAGTGCCCAAGTCTCATATTAAGTTACAATCAAACTTTCCAACTTTGAAATTTTAGATGGTGCTTCTTTTGATATACATGCACTACTCAGTGAGTACTTGCCTGGACTTGGGAAGAAAGGTTCTGTCCAGTTTTCCATTCCTGATCATTATGCAGTGAGCACTGATTAAAAGTAGGGGCTTGTGGATATTACGTAAGAACAAAGTGGATTTGACTTTAATTCCTTGCTGCAATATCAATGACTTATTGATACTCACTGTTTCTCCTCGGTTTGTTCGTTTATTCTTTGTTTTCTTGTCTTCTGGCCTCTGGCGAAGAGCTGGACACTGTTCTACCCTAGCCCAGGGTCTCCCGGCAAGTATGGAACAGATCCCAAGCTGACACCCCCAGCCTGGACTCACAGGCTAGGCTGAAGCTCCAGCTCCACAGCTAGGCCCGGCGCATGAAGGAGGAGAAGGGCAGCCTCGGACTGATGTGGCGGTCTCATCCCCTGAGGAGGTCCTGCTCCATGCGGAGGTCTCCTTCATCTTTGGTATCCAAGTGTTCCAGCGGCCCGGCAGGCGGTCTCATGCAGGAGAGGCGATCTTGACTCTGCATGGCGGTCTTCTTTGACAGAGGCTTTTGGCCTAGTATCTACCGCCCCTGCGTGGCGGTCTTGCCCTGGCTGCATCTTCATGGTACTCCATCGTTTCCCCAAGCCCAGGGGCCGTCAACTGAACTGTGATGAGCTCTGTCTTTGTTTGACTATTTTTAATGCTGTATGACTTCTGTCATTGATGTAGGCGCTGCGATGCGCTGATTTAGAAAACTTTTCATGTGAAAGTACACGTGACAATAAATTTCTATTCTGTAAATTTCTAAGCTACTCTGAATTGGAGAAAATAATCTAGAATGGACAGTGCTGGTGGGATGGTGTCAGGGTGGACAAAGTAATCTTGAATAGACAGTACTGTTGGGGTGGTGTTCCAGGTTGGACAAAGTAATCTAGGATGGCTAGTGCTGGTGGAGTGTTCCAGGTTGTGTCAATGCTTTGGGAAGGGACAGAGAATGAAAATTGCAATAATACTTGTTTCAAAAGAATGGCAAAACCTTTGATGAAGTGTATCAAACCTCAGAATAACTTGTGGCTGCAGTTCTCTCTCCTCTCCTGTTCATGCCACCTTGTTCCTTTGCAGTTTTAATTTAAGAGCTGACCAATGCTTAAATCATTTGCTGAATTTTGCAGCCATTCTTGTACAGTTAACACAGTAGTAACCTGAGACAGCAGCTCCTTGACACAACAGTGTATTACATGAAATCCCTCACACACGTACTCAGGTGAAGGGACCTTGAACTCTAATGGAAATCATTGTCGCACAAAAACAAAGTTTAGTGTTTAAAGTGTGCTTCAAAATATTCCATAAAGTCCAAGGATTATATGTGAATTTGACATTTCAAAGCCACAAACTTGCTATGAGTACTCTGCATTGTAGATGCAGCAAAAAAACACAGGAATTGTTCTTTATCCAGCCATGTTCAAATGCTTGAATGTTTTGGGGTTTGTTCTGAGTGAACTTTTAACTAGAATATTTATTTATTATTTGAATATAGGTTTTTATTAAATATATATTTGCTTGTTACTGGCCTTTTGTGCTTTGCCTGCTTCATCTGCTGATAATACAGAGGTTAGAAACCATGGAAAATAACTGAGCTCATTGCCTTGAGCAAACTAACCAGCCTTTATCAAGTCAAATGCTTTCATAATGGAAAGCTATATGAATATTTGTTTTTTGAAGTAGGTTAAGAATCAGAGTAGGGAAATATACAATTAGCAGGACTGCAGCTTCCTACACAGCTCTTTTTTATGACAGGAGAAAGTGGGGACTGCAGATGCTGGAGATCAGAGCTGAAAATGTGTTGCTGGAAAAGCGCAGCAGGTCAGGCAGCATCCAGGGAACAGGAGAATCGATGTTTCGGGCATAAGCCCTTCTCCTGAAGAAGGGCTTATGCCCGAAATGTCGATTCTCCTGTTCCCTGGATGCTGCCTGACCTGCTGCGCTTTTCCAACAACACATTTTCAGCTCTTTTTTATGACAGCTGACTGAAACTGCTATTACACTCAGACTCATTTAGTTTGGATTGCAGGAGACTGATATCCATGTACTGGTTCCCTGCCTTCACTTCATTAAATCTATCTCCTTTATCCCAGGGGCAGAACTGTAGATCCATGAAACTGTAGATCTTAAGAGCAGTCTCCCAGAATCTTGCAAAATGTCCAGATTACAGAGGAGGAAGTGCTGGATGTCTTGAAACGGTTAAAGGTGGATAAATCCCCAGGACCTGATCAGGTGTACCTGAGAACTCTGTGGGAAGCTAGTGAAGTGATTGCTGGGCCTCGCTGAGATATTTATATCATCGATAGTCACAGGTGAGGTGCCAGAAGATTGGAGGTTGGCAAACGTGGTGCCACTGTTTAAGAAGGGCGGTAAAGACAAGCCAGGGAACTATAGAGCTGTGAGCCTGACCTTGGTGGTGGGCAAGTTGTTGGAGGGAATCCTGAGGGACAGGATGTACACATGTATTTGGAAAGGCAAGGACTGATTCGGAATAGTCAAAATGACTTTGTGCGTGGGAAATCGTGTCTCTCAAACTTGATTGAGTTTTTTGAAGAACAAAGAAGATTGATGAGGGCAGAGCAGTAGTTGTGATCTATATGGACTTCAGTAAGGCGTTTGACAAGGTTCCCCATGGGAGACTGATTAGCAAGGTTAGATCTCATGGAATACGAGGAGAACTAGCCATTTGGTACAGAATTGGCTCAAAGGTAGAAGACAGAGGGTGGTGGTGGAGGGTTGTTTTTCAGACTGGAGGCCTGTGACCAGTGGAGTGCCACAAGAATCGGTGCTGGGCCCTCTACTTTTTGTCATTTACATAAATGATTTGGATGCGAGCATAAAAGGTACAGTTAGTAAGTTTGCAGATGACACCAAAATTGGAGGTGTAGTGGACAGCAAAGGGGGTTACCTCAGATTACAACAGGATCTGGACCAAATGGGCCAATGGGCTGAGAAGTGGCAGATGGAGTTTAATTCAGATAAATGCAAGGTGCT
>NC_057754.1:1731199-1739891 GCF_004010195.1 Chiloscyllium plagiosum
GCAGAGGGTGGTACGTGTATGGAATGAGCTGCCAGAGGATGTGGTGGAGGCTGGTACAATTGCAACACTTAAGAGGCATTTGGATGGGTATATGATTAGGAAGGGTTTGGAGGGATATGGGCCGGGTGCTGGCAGGTGGGACTAGATTGGGTTGAGATATCTGGTCTGCATGGACAGGTTGGACCGAAGGGTCTGTTTCCATGCTGCACATCTCTGTGACTGTGTAAAAACAGCTTAACTTGACTACTTGGTGACATGAGAACATTCTAGATATCATCCCTGATCTGCGCTGCGCTGAGCTGGCTGCTCTTCACCAGGATTGTGGTCAGGACTTTACAACTCACATTGGACGACCTTGGAAAATCACCTGAGGTTCCTGTTTGGAATTGCATGTTAGGCAAAGGATTGAGTTTAATTTATTGTCCTTGGTTGCACTGAGTGGTCTCTCATGAAAATAATTATTTTGGGGATTTTAAGACGAGAGGGCATATTTTTAAGGTGACAGGAGACAGATTTTAAAAAGAAACAGGGCAATTTTATTTACACAGAGAGTGGTTCATGAGTGGAATGATCTTCCAGAGGAAGTGATGGTTACAGGTACAGTTGCAATGTTTAAAGACATTCACATAAGACATTTCGATTCCAGCCTTGGGCGACTGTCTGTGTGGAGTTTGCACATTCTCCTGCATCTGTGTGGGTTTGCTCCGGTTTCCTCCCACAATCCAAAGTTGTGCGGTGAATTGGCCATTCTAAATTGCCCATAGCGTTCAGGGATGTGTAGGTTAGGTGCATTGGTCAGGGATAAATATAGGGGAATGGGTCTGGGGGAGATAGTGTTCGGAGGGTCGGTGTGCACTTGCTGAGCTGAAAGGCTTGTTTCCACTCTGTAGGGATTCTGTTCTAAGTACATGAATAAGAAATGGTTCAGAGGGATATGGGCCAAATGCAGGCAGGTAGGACTGGTTTAGTTTGGGATTATGGCTGGCATGGACTGGTTGGACCGAAGGGCCTATTTCTATGCTGTATGACTCTTGGGTGCAGTTGTGAAGACATCTGGTGCCCTTGGAAACATATCAAGGCAACAGTCAGAATCTACAGACGGTAGGTAATTAGTGCTCATTAAAAAGTAAAGTTCTGCTGTAATTCCTTTCGTTCATTTTAATAATGCAGTTATTTCTCCTTTGTTGAGGAATGTTTCCATTTTAAAAAACCTACTTGTTTTCAAATTCCTCCAAGGCCTCAAACTTTTCCCCACCTTTATAACTTTTCCAGCCCTGACACCCCTCCCTATCTCTATAAACTCCACCAGCACCTATAACCCTTCCTATGTCTGTAACTCCTCCAGCCTTCTACACTCCTCCCTATTTCTGTAACTTCCTCCAGCCCTGACACCCCTCCTTATCTCTAACCCCCTCCATCCCCTACACACCCCCATATCTGTAAGCTCCTCCAGCCCTGACATCCCTCTAGCCCCTACACCCCTCCATCTCTGTAACCCCTCTCCAACCCCTACACCCCTTCCCTATCTTTGTAAACCCTCTCCAGCCTGTTAGAGCCCTTCAAGATCTTTGGATTCTCCAATTTCAGCTTTTCAAGTCTCCCTAATTTGAATCACCTTTTCTTTGGTAGCTGTGCCAAAGCACTATGCTCCAGAATGCACTCCTAAACCACCTCACCACTCTACCTGTTTTCTGACTCAAGCTGTGCCTTAAAACCTGCTGATATTTACCCATTTTACTTCAGTTTCTCTTGATGTGAATTCATTGTCGATTTTGTTTGATGGCACTCATATTAAGTGCCTTTTAACATTTTGCTATGTTAAATATACCTTATAAATTAAAGTTGAATTCCACTCTTGCTTATTGATATATGATTTGTTAAATAGTTTAACCTTACTGTGTAATCTATCTTGCAATGCAGACTATCTTCAACTGCTTTCCATATTAGAAAGCTTAGTTGGGCATTGCTTTGTCCATTGATGGTCATGATTCCACCAGCAGTGCTGAATGTGCCCACATCAACCCAACCTGTCCATGTCAGTTTTTATACTTGACTCTCCCATCTTTTCTTACCTAAATCTACCTTTCTGAGGGAGCAAGGCTCCATCATTGCCACCTCTGCCTCCCACTGCACCTCCATCATGGAGCTTTCTTGGCCACAGCTGTGGATGTGAATGTTTGGGGTTCCTCTGCCTCTTCCTAACCTATTTGGGAGCTGTAAGTCTGAGAATCTGACCGCTGAAGCCTATGAATCCTTGAGCACCATGGATGCGGATTAAGGATAATTCAATTCTTTACCTCTGGTTATGAAGAATGACCGAAGAGCAGAGTTCTGAACCTCGGCATAATTCAGTGCATTCAGAAGAGAAGAGAAGAAAAAGAGAGAGGATTCTGGTAATAATCATTAAGATGTTGTCAGGGAAACAGGGCAGTGGTGATTCCCGCATTTGGTTTTGTAAATTGTATAATTTATTTAAACTACCAGGTTATTTGAGTATGAAAGATACATAAAATATACAAAGTCATCTTTAAGCTTTGACTTTCATATCTCTGCATTATTTTATGCAATTTATTTTTGTTTAGTTCTGTCAAATCTTGATGCAATGCCTGTGCTAAAGCTACCCCATCATGAGATTCAGTTTTGACAAAATCATTATGAGTCATGTTCCTGTTCAATAACATCATCACTCTCATAAAATACATTCTTTATCTCTCTCAACCAAGTAACGGGATAACACTGTCAGATGTAACAGTTGGATTTCAACAGAGAAAGCTCATCAAACATCCTTTACCATAATGCACACTGATATAGCAAATGACTTTTGAAGATCCATCTTTCATAAAGAGGCTACACAGCTTTACAACCATTTTGTAAAATATAAACATTTAAATCAATATTTTATCAGTATGTAATGGTGAGCTAGGTGAAGTATTTCTGAAGTAACAAAGGGTCCCACTTGATGCACTGAAGTATTATAGTCTTTTGATACCCAATATACTACTGTGAATGTCTAGCATTTCCTACATATTGTTTTTTATTTCATATTTCTAAATTTTAAATTCTTTTTTACCTTGGTAAAACACAGCTCACTAGATTGTCTTCACCTACAACCCAGTGTTTCCTCACATGCTGTCAAATAAACTAACCACGTGAGGTATCCATCGCTTCATCTATGAATGGTAAAAGCAGCTTCAGAGAAATACTGGCAATTCCCCCTGATGTGAGGCTGACCCATGATGGGAAAGGTTTAATCTCTGCTGCAGTTTAGGTTGAAGACAGCAGTGAGAATTGTAGAATTTTACAACACAGAAAAGAACTTTGGACCCACTAACTCTGCAATGATGTTCATCTTTATGTGAGCCAGCTACACTCCAGGCCTCTCCTTATACTCTTTCACATATGTCTTTTAAAAGTACTGTCTGATCTCCTGACAGAAAATTCATGGACCCTTCCCAACAGCTGTTTAAGATAGAGTACTTGCATTTTAATCATCCACTTTGTCAGCAATTATTTTCCCTAAACTTTGTCTTTTTAATCCTTTCTTCACTTGTAGGTCTGAATTTTTGTGGAGATGGAAGGAATCTCTGGCTAAGCCAAAATAGCATAAGAGCCACAATTCCAGAAGTTCCAACCCTAAATCTGGCATCCACCATTTTTGGAGGCTGGTATTTTTTGCACTATTATGATTTATGGAGGCATTTTCACATATTAAAGAGCAGCTGCCTTCAAACAAATCCAATTCTTGTGACTAGGATGTCTAAAACACGACTTGTATGCTTTTCATTTTTCAGGAGAATATCCAAACATAGCAGAGATTTTTGGTGAGGTACAGTATTATTTTTTAATAAGTTCGGGGACCTGTTTGGGAAAGGTCATGTGTCTTTAGGAGATGTTAGATGTCTCCTGGGTTTGTTCAACTTAGGCATGAATGTACATAAAAAGGGGATATTCTCAATGGAATTATCAATCTACCAAGGCATCTAAATTCTCTTGGAGTAGTCAAACTCTCAAGGCATTTAAAATTTCTGACTTTCAAGTTAAAAGAAGGCTGCTTTTTCAAAAAAAAATCAATGCTTGCTACTTAACTCTGAATGTTGACACAAGCCTGAGAGCTACCATTGTAGGATCTGAGCTGCATGGCTGATTTTAAAGCATGTGGTTATCACAGTGGGATGCCTTTCAATTCACAGTTTGATTTAAAGCTCCAAGTGGTTGAACAAATCTTTGATGAGGGACAACAAAATACGGTATTTATAATGCTTGTATTCACAAGGGATTAATTAGTTGATAGAATTTAAATGTGTATTTTTTAAATAAATGAGCGTGTTGTATTTTTAAATAGTGATGTCATCAGTAGAGACTTAGAACTTTATTTCATTTTATCTCAGCATGCCTGAGGTCTGACTATGATAGATTCTAGGTGAATTGTCATGGAAGGTGTAAAGGAAAGGGGGACGTAGATAGGCATCGAGGCTCCATGGGGGTTTGGGTACAGTGGTGTAGATTGGCATGAAGCATATGAAAGATCATGGAAGTGGGTAGAGATGCATCGATTAGCATAGTTAGTATGAAAGGTCATGAGGAGGTCGATGGGAGGCATAAGCCGGTTAGAATGGAGCCTGGGATTGTATAGGTACTGAAGTTTAGGGTTGTTTTTTGCCCCCGCTTATTTTCCAGCTGGTATAATGCTTCTCTGAGGCAGTCCAACTTACAACAGGCAGTCCCTGTTACTGTCTTTGTAGCTTTTTGGGGTCAGTGGGCCCAACTACAGCTAAGACTCATCCCGACTTCCCCACCCTTGGATCAAACAAATTAACTTTGTGGGACATTTTTTCTTTATGGGGTTTATGGATTTGGAATTTTCAAAAGGAGGAATACAAATCCAGGCTTGAATTATGGGAGAGAGTAAACTGTGGGGTTCAGGTGGAAAACAAAGACATTTGTGGCTTGTTTCTGAGCTGTAATTTCATTTAGATGCATGAACAGGAAATATTGTAATTGGCTTGAAGCGTTTTGGGACTCTGTTCAAACATTACAGAACTGCAAAACAATGAGTCATCTTACTCAGTCTAGGTCCAGTAAGAATCTTTAGCTGTCTTGAGTCCGCATTCTGGCAGCAACTACAATGGCTAGCCGGCCAGGATCCTGAAGTCAATTTTAACCATTTGGCCAAGCCTTGGCTTTGTTTTGGAATTTTGCTATAGGCCAACCTAGAATTTCTCTGATTGGGATGTGTCCTGAGTGAGGCTATGCAATTGCTTGCACTCAAGTGGGGTTCCCCAAGCTCAGTGAGACTGGCAAGGGTGTCTACTTTCATTAGAATATTCTGCAACTCATATGCTCCACTTGCCACATTTTCCAATGATAAAGCTAGTTGTAGCACCTGTTTGAAGTCTAGTTAGGCTTCAGCTATTAGGTGCTTTTGCAAAGTTACATCATTAATCCCGCACATCAACCGGTTTCTTAGCATCTCATTAAGAGTAAAATCAAAGTCTCTTGCTTCTGCCTATCTTAACCTAATGAAAAATCTCAGTACAGGTTCCCCATATTTTTGGATTGCTGAGGAAAAATGATAGCATCTCAGAATTAGAGGAAGCTTGGGGTCATAATCTTCCTTAACTATGTCTGTCAATTCTTGAAAGATTTTAGTAATATCTGGTGCCTCAGGGAAAGTTAGGTTCCTAATAACAGAAAAAGCTGCGGCTTCACGGGCTATTAGGAGAATTATTTGTTGCTTTTCCTCTGCCATAATGACATTTGCCTTAAAAAATAACATTCTTTCTACATAGTGGGTCCAGTCCTCAATGGCAATGTCGATCGAGTCAAGCTTCCCAATCAAAAGCATGATGTAAGACATTGGGGCACAGACAGCCTCACACAGTGCACCTCACCCCTTCAATGCATTATCTGAGTTGACATGACACTTATTGTTAAAGTTCACTTGAGAATGTAACTTTAAAAAAGGTTCTGGGATTTACATGTGAAAGAAGTGAAGCCAACATGGTCATTCTAAAAGATGAGAGATGTAACAAACAATTCAGATGTTTTTCAATATATAATTACATCACACTGTAAACTTTTGCTATAAATGCTGTGCCTTTCGATCTTATACTCCACAATCACCTGATGAAGGAGAGAGCTCTGAAAGCCAGTGCTTCCAAATAAACCTGTTGGACTGTAACCTGGTGTTGTGTGATTTGTAATTTTGTACACCCCAGTCCAACACCGGCATCTTAGGAAGTGCTTACCCCAATTCAGATGACTGTTGCGAGTGAGTTTCTTCAGGAATGTGCTTCATTCTCAACTCCACATTAGCTGGTCACCAAGTCAGCCTTTATTTACACTTGAAGAATCCTTCACCTTAGTACTGCCTCTTAAGTGTTGGCTATCAGAAAGCCAGAATTTCTGACACTCGTCTTTTTATCTGTCAGCAAGGGGTTCTTGATTGGACCAGGTTAACAGCCTCAATCAGAGAATTTCATTTCTATGAGGTCCAGTTGGCTGGCCTCATTACTATTCTTACACTTACGTCATTCCACATTATTGGATCGAAAACAACCTGCTAGAGCATTGAATATAGAAATTGGGAGGTCATTTTGTGGCTGTACAGGACATTGGTTAGACCCACTTTTGGAATACTGTGTGCAATTCTGGTCTCCCTCCTATCGGAAGAATGTTGTGAAACTTGAAAGGGTTCTGAAAAGATTTACAAGGATGTTGCCAGGGTTGGAGGATTTGAGCTACAGGGAGAGGCTGAACAGGCTGGGGCTGTTTTCCCTGGAGGGTCAGAGGCTGAGGGATGACCTTATAGAGGTTTACAAAATCATGAGGGGCATGGTTAGGATAAATAGACAAGGTCTTTTCCCTGGGGTGGGGGAGTCCAGAACTAGAGGGGTATAGGTTCAGGGTGAGAGGGGAAAGATTTAAAAGAGACCTAAGGGGCAATTTTTTTCATACAGAGGGTGGTGCTTGTATGGAATGAGCTGCGAGAGGAAGTGGTGGAGGCTGATACAATTACAACATTTAAAAGGCATCTGGATGGGTAAATGAATAGGAAGGGTTTAGAAAGATGTGGGTCAAGTTCTGGCAAATGGGACTAGATTAGGTTAGGATATCTGGTTGGCATGAACGAATTGGAACTGAAGGATCTGTTTCCGTGCTATACATCTCTATGACTCTATGTGCCTGGGTAGGTTTTGCAATGGTGCAATGGTACGAACCAATATACTGATAAGCGTGTTCGTACAAACATACAAACAAGGAACAAGAGTAGGCTGCTTGACCCTTTGAGCCCCCTCTGCTATTCGATAAGATCATGGCTGATCTGATTTTAACCTCAACTCTACATTCCTGCATATGCCCGAGAATCTTTCATTCCCTTGGGAACAGAAAATCTATCTACTTCTTCCTCAAAAATACTTATAGATTCTGCATCCACTGCCATTTGAAAAAGGGCATCTGAGAGAAAACTTGTTTAAACTAGCATGCGTATGTCCCCTAGTTTTAGGTTCTTGCACAAGAGGAAATATCCTTTCAACATCTATTTGGTCAAGTTCCCTCAGGATCTTAAGTGTTTTAATTAAGTCGCCTCTGACGCTTCTAAACTCAAAAGAATACAGGCCTAGCCCATCTGGCGTTTGATATGGGATGGTCCAACTACTTGAGCGTTCTGCGACAACTAGCCCCGACTTATCCTTCGTACTTTGCTGTAATACATCGATAGATTTTTTTTTGCTGGTTTGCAAGTTATCTTATCTGATATCCACACTCTATATCTCCCCTGATCTTTTAGGTGTGGGTGATTGTCCATGGATTCTCCTTTCTCCTGCTCATTTAAGCACTGCAGACAGTCTCCTTTTACTTGCACTCATTTATTCCTTTATTCATTCATTCATTCAGGTGTTGGTGACAGTCTCCTCTTTCTCACTCATTCATTCATTCATTTGTTCATTCATTTATTTGGGTGACTGTCTCTAATCCCTCGCTTATCCTGTCTTTAAGTGCTGGGCAATGAAGACCATTGCCTCCCACATACCTGGTAACTGTTTTCAGGCCCTCCTTTCTCCCACTGTTTTATGTGCTGCTGACTGTCTCAATGTTCCTTCTCTGTTACTGGATCAAAATCCTGAAATTCCTTCCCTCACGGCATTGTGGGTGTATGGACTACAATGGTTCAAAAAGGTAGCCCACCACCACCTTCTCAAGGGCAATTAGGGATGGGCAATAAATGCTGGCCCAGCCAGAAATGCCCCTGTCCCCTGAATAAATTAAACACCATCTATGCTTCCACCAACCTAGTATACACCAATGCTCCAAATCATTACCAGTCTTTATATTTCTTCATCTCATATCCCTTCATTTCTTGCACAAGATCTCAAATCTGTTAACCCTAGTTCTATCATCAGCTAATGGGAAGTGGTTTACTTTGTCTACCTTATTTAAATGTAATCATACTCTTGCGCAGCATACCAAATCTCCTTTATTCTGAGGAAACCTGTTCCAGCTTCTCCAACCCAAACCTTGACACGATAATCCCTCATCTCTGGAACCTTTCTGTTAAATCCTCCCGCACCCTCTCAACAACACTCAAATAGAGTCATAGAGATATTCAGCATGGAAACAGACCCTTCGGTCCAACCCGTCCGTGCCGACCAAATATCCCAACCCAATCTAGTCCCACCTGCCAGCACCC
>NC_057754.1:1745927-1750619 GCF_004010195.1 Chiloscyllium plagiosum
TCTCAGACAGTACACTCCAGACCGTAACCCCTCGAGTTAACCTCCCCTCCCCCCCACACTCTCAGATAATACACTCCAGACCCTAACCCCTCAAGTGAACGTCCCCCTCCCCCTCGAGTGTGGAAGAGTTTTGCCTTTTGTCATCATTGTGTATTTTTACCAGTTTAATCTGTGATCACTGAGGGAACAGTTTCTCCTTCTTCACTCTCTCGAGCCTGCTCAAGGAATTATAAACCTCTATCAAGTCTCTCGACTCCAAGAAGATCAGTCATGTCAGCCAGCATCGAAGGGCCGAGCACAGACAATGGATTCAATGACCTTATTCTGCACCTATTTCCCACAGTCTTATAGATCCAACCCCTTCAACCTATCCTCAATTAAACTACCTCACCCTGGAATCATTCTGCAAATGTTCCCATTTGCCCCAATGTGTGGGACCCTGGACTGTACACAGTGCTCCAGCTGAGATCACTATGCTGTCTGAGACAGGCTCATTGGCATTTCCTTGCTTTTGCAGTCAGTGCCACGATCAGTAATGCCCAAAATCCCATGAACCTTGTTAAGCACATTCACAACCTGTTCTGCAATCTTCAGCGATTTATGCACGTACACAGCCTGGTCCCTCTGCAATAAAACCAGAAGATGTAGGAGCAGGATGAAGCCATTCAGCCCATCGAATCTGCTCTGCCATCCAATGAGATCATGATTGATCTGATCATCCTCAACCCCACTATGCTGCCTTTTCCCCATCACCCTGATTCCTTAACTGATTAAAATCTATCTCAGCCTGGAATATACTCAATGTCCCAGCTCTCTGCAGTAAAGAATTCCACAGATTCACTCCTCTCGGAGACAGGAAATTCCTCCTCATCTCTGTCTTCAATCTAAGACTATTTCAAAATTATTCTCTCCAATCCAAGACTCCCCACAAGGGGAAACGATGTCTCCACATCTCCCTTCTAAAGCCCCCTGTTGTTTCAACAAGGTCACCTCTCGTTCCCCAGCGGGTACAGGCCCAACCTTGAATTTGAATTTTGTTTATTTGTTGTTACGTGTACTTTGTTACAAAACACAATGAAAAGTGTTGTATAGTGTCACCACTCTCCGGTGCTGCCTTAAAATACCAAAAAACAAACCAAAATATAGAATATAAAGGCAGGAGAACAAAAAAAAAAATAAAATGTGTTCAACTTTACAATCCTTTTTGTTAAGTGCTCTGCCATGGGGCATGGGCCATAGTTCTGGTGGCTGGGTGAAGGATGTGGAGGATAGTGAGATTTGTGTGGAACACACTAATATTCTGGGGCATTGTCAGGTCAAGAAAGAAGTGCTGTTGGGTCTCTTGAAGAGCACTAAGGTGGATAAGTCCCCAGTACCTGATGGTATCTACCCCAGGTTACTGAGAGAGGCAAGAGAGGAAATTCCTGAGGTCTTGACCAAGATCCTTGTATTCTCGCTGGCCACTGGAGAGGTCCTGGAGGACGAGCGAGTAACTCTTGTTGTTCCTCTATTCAAGAAGGGAAATAGGGATACTCTAGGAAAATACAGATCAGTGAATCTCAATCTATGATTGGTGAAGGTATGTGAGAGATAGGGATAGGATTGACCCACATTTGGAAAACTATGGCCAAATCCAGGACAGTCGGCATGGCTTTGTGCAGGGTGGGTCATTGTCTTACTAACCTGATTGAATTTTTCAAGGAGGTAACAAAGATAATTGGTGAGGGTAGAGCAGTGGATGTTGTCTACATGGATATTAGTCAAGAGTGTGGTGCTGGAAAAGCACAGCTGGTCAGGCAGCATCTGAGGAGCAGGAGAATCAACATTTCAGGCATAAGCCATTCATCAGGAATGAGGTTTGTGGGCTGGAGGGCTGAGAGGTAACTGGGAGGGGAGTGGGGTTTGGGGGGAGGTAGCTGAGAAAGTAATAGGTAGATGGAAGTGAGGGAGAAGGTGATAAGTCGCAGGAGGACGGTGCCGAGTTAGAGGTTTGGGGTTGGGATAATGTGGGGTGAGGAGAAATGAGGAAACTGTTGAAATCCATATTGATCCCATGTAGTTGCAGGGGCCCAAGGCAGAACTCTTTACCGCTAAACCGCTCCACTCCCGCTCCCCACCCTGACCAATCACCTTGTCCCCCACCTCCATCCACCTATCACACTCTCAGCTACCTTCCCCCCAACCCCACCCCACCTCCCAGTTACTCTCAGCACCCCCAGCCCACAAGTCTCATTCCTAATGAAGGGCTTATGCCCGAAGCATTGATTCTCTTGCTCCTCGGATGCTGCCTGACGTGCTGTGCTTTTCCAGCAACACTCTCATGACTCTGATCTCCAGTATCTGGTTCTCAGTTTCTCCTATGTGAATTTTAATAGGGCTTTTGGAAGGGTCCCTCATGGTAAGCTCATCCAGAAGATTAAGTTGCATGAGATCCACAGTGACTTATTCACGTGGATTCAGAATTGGCTTGCCCATGGAGGGCAGAGGGTAGTGGTGGAAGGGTGTTTTTCAGGCTGGAGGTCCATGATTAGTGGTGTTCCGCATGGATCTGTACTGGGACCTCTGCTATGTATGATATATATATATAAATGACTTGGATGAAAATGTAGATGGGTGGGTTAGTATGTTTGCAGGCAATAAAAAGAATGATGGAGTTGTGGATAGTGTAAAAGGTTGTTAAAGGATACAGTAGGATAGAGATCAGTTGCAGATATGGACAAAGAAATGGCAGATGGAATTAAATCTGGGTAAGTGTGAGGTGCTGCACTTGGGAGATGAAATGTTAAGGAAAGGAGTACAGTTAATGGCAGGACCCTAAACAGCATTGATGAACAGAGGGATCTTGGGGTTCAAGTCCATAGCTCCCTGAAAGTGGTCACACAAGTCGATAGGCTGGTAAAGAAGACACAAAGCATGCTTCCCTTTATTGGTTAGGGAACTGAGTACACACTCTCGACAATTGAGAACAAGACTCAGGATGTCATTTTGCAGATTTGTAAGACTCTGGTTAGGCCACACTGAGAGTATTGCATTCATTTCTGGTCACCACATCACAGGAAGGATGTGGAGGCTTTGGAGAGGGTGCAGAAGATGTTTTGCAGGATACTGCCTGGATTAGAGGGTATGAGCTATAAGGAGAGGCTAAAAATATTCGGGTTGTTTCTCTGGAGCAGCAGAGGTTGAGGGGAGACTTGATAGAAGTTTATAAAGTTGTGAGATACATAAATTGGGTTGACAGTCAGAATCTTTTTTCCAGTGTTGAAATGTCTCAAACTAGAAGCATGCATTTAAGGTGAAAAGGAGTAAGTTCAAAGGAGATGTGAGGGGAAAGGTTTTTACACAGAGAGCAAGAAGGAGCCTAGAACACACTGCCAGGGGGTGGTGGTGGAGGCAGATACGATAGGGGCATTTCAGGGGCTTTTAGAAAAACACATGGATATACAAGGAATGGAGGGTCATGGACCAAGGGCAGGCAGAGGGGATAGTTCAATGTGGCATCATGTTCAACACAATGTTGTGGGCCAAAGGGCCTGTTCCTGCGCTGTGCTGCTCTATGTTCTATGTTTCATGTTCTGTGTTCCATGTTCTATGTTCCATGGTCTATGTTCCATGTTCTGTGTTCCATGTTTCGATGTTCCATGTTCTATGTCCCATGTTCTGTGTTCCATGTTTCAATGTTCCATGTTCTGTGTTCCATGCTCTATGTTCCATGTTCTATATTCCATGTTTTGATGTTCCATGTTCCATGTTCCAGGTGTCGATTTTTCATGTTTCAATGTTCCATGTTCTATGTTCCATGTTCTGAGTTCCATGTTTCAATGTTCCATGTTCTATGCTCCATATTCAGTGTTCCATGTTCGGATGTTCCACGTTCTGTGTTCCATGTTTCAATGTTCTTTGTTCTGTGTTCCATGTTCTATTTTCCATGTTTCGATGTTCCATGTTTGGTCATCCATGTTCTATGTTCCATGTTCTGTGTTCCATGTTTTGATGTTCTACGTTCTATGTTCCATGTTCTGTGTTCCATGTTTTGATGTTCTACATTCTATGTTCCATGATTCGATGTTCCATGTTTCAATGTTCCATGTTTCAATGTTCCATGTCCTATGTTCCATGTTCCGTGTTCCATGTTCTGCATTCCATGTTTCGATGTTCCATTTTCTATGTTCTGTGGTCCACATTCTATGTTCCATGTTCTGTTTTCCATGTATTATGTTCCAGGTTCTGCGTTCCATGTTCTGTGGTCATTGTTCTATGTTCCATGTTTCAATGTTCCACATTCTATGTTCCATGTTCTGTGTTCCATGTTTCAATGTTCCATTTTCTATGTTCCCTGTTTCAATGTTCCATGTTCTATGTTCCATGTTTCTACGTTCCATGTTTCAATGTTTCATGTTCTATGTTCCATGTTCTGCGTTCCATGCTCTATGCTCCATGTTTCGATGTTCCATGTTTTGGTGTTCCATGTTCCAAGTTCCATGTTCTGTGTTCCATGTTTCTATGTTCCACATTCTATGTTCCATGTTCTGTGTTCGATGTTCTATGTTCCATGTTCTATATTCCAAGTTTTGATGCTCCATATTTTGAGTTCCATACTTTGTTGTTCCATGTTCTATATTCCATGTTCTGTGTTCCATGTTTCAATGTTCCATGTTCTGTGTTACATGCTCTATGTTCCATGTTCTATATTCC
>NC_057754.1:1756305-1763023 GCF_004010195.1 Chiloscyllium plagiosum
AACTGGCAGTGTCATCAGTCTCTACTGTTTCCAAAAGCTTCAACTTGTTCCTGACAGGTACTTCTCCCAGGGTCTCTTGCACCTGTCTCCTCTCTGCCTTCCTCATTGTCTGCTCACTTCTGCTCTCTTCTGGAACGATTGGTGTAATAACCTCGCTGAAGGTCTTGTCCAGAAAGATCTCGTTCTCTCGGATGAGCCTAAGGTCCTCGAGTTCTTTCATCAGCGCTGCAATATGCTCGGTCAATTGCTGAATGTGCACACACTTTCCACACATATACGAGCCAGACACACCAGAGTCGTTGACATCCTACATCAAGCACGTAGTGCATGAACCAGCTGGGCAGTCATGTCTTCACCCTCTTCAACTGTGGCGTAATCACTTCACTCAACCTCCTTGTCAAAGACTCCTGAGCTGAAGCCTTATTCTTCGATCCAAACTTCCTTAGACCCTCTTTTTGTGGCAAGTCTGTGGACTCTTAATTAAGGTTAGAGGAGGAGGGAGGGAGGGGGAGGGAGACCCTACTTTGTAGGACCTGGGGTTTAGAACACACCCACTCTAATAGCAATCACTTACCTTCCCGACCGGCTTTGCACTCCGTCTGAACTTCCGCCCAGCTCCCGCCGCTCTCGATGTTCCATGTTTCAATGTTCCATGTTCCAATGTTCCAAGTTCTGTGTTCCATTTTCAATGTTCCATGTTCTATGTTTCGATGTTCCATGTTCTATATTCCATGTTCTATGATCCATGTTCTATATTCCATGTTCTGTGTTCTATGTTTCGATGTTCCATGTTCTATGTCACATGTTCTATGTTCTGTGTTTCATGCTGGATGTTCCATGTTCTGTTGTCCATGTTCTATGTTCCATGTTCCAATGTTCCATGGTCTGCGTTCCATGTTCCATGTTTCGATGTTCGATGTTCTATGTTCCATGTTTTTATGTTCCATGTTTCGATGTTCCATGTTTCGATGTTCTATGTTCTATGTTGGATGTTCTGTTGTCCATGTCCTATGTTCCATGTTCTGTGTTCCATGTTTTGATGTTCCATGCTTCGGTGTTCCCTGTTCTGTGATCCATGTTCTATGTTCCATGCTCTGTGTTCCATGTTTTGATGTTGCATGCTCTATGTTCCATGTTCTATGTTGCATGTTCTAAGTTCCATGTTTTAATGTTCCATGTCTGTGTTCCATGTTTCAAAGTTCCATGTGTTATGTTCCATTATCTGTGTTCCATGTTCCATATTTCAATGTTCGATGTTCTATGATCCATGTTTCGATGTTTCATCTTTCGATGTTCCCTGTTCTTTGTTCCATGTTTTGATGTCCCATGCTCTATGTTCCATGTTCTATGTTCCACATTCGATGTTCCATGTTTCAAGGTTCCATGTTCAATGTCCCATGTTCTGTTGACCATGTTTTACGTTCCATGTTCTGTGTTCCACATTCCAATGTTCCATGTTCTATGTTCCATGTTTCAATGTTCCATGTTCTATATTTCATGTTCTTTGTTCCATGTTCCGATGTTCCATATTCTATGTTCCATGTTCTGTATTCCAAGTTTCAATGTTCCATGTTCCATTTTACATGTTCTATGTTCCACGTTCTATATTCCATGTTCTATGTTCCATGTTTCAATTTCCCATGCTCTATGTTCCATGTTCTGTGTTCAGTGTTCGATGTTCCATGTTTTGCTGTTCCATGTTTCAATGTTCTATGTTCTTTGTTCCATGTTTGGATGTCCCATCCTCTATGTTTAACGCTCTGTGTTCAATGTTCTATGTTCCATGTTTCAATGTTCCATGCTTCGATGTTCTATGTTCTATGTTGCATGATCTGTGGTCCATATTCTATGTTCCATGTTCTGTTGTCCATGTCCTATGTTCCATGTTCTGTGTTCCATGATCTATGTTCCATGCTTCGATGTTTCATGTTCTGTGGTCCATGATCTATGCTCCATGTTCTGTGTTCCATGTTTTGATGTCCCATGCTCTATGTTCCATGTTCTGTGTTCAATGTTCTATGTTCCATGTTTCTAAGATCCATGTTTTGATGTTCCATGTTTCGATGTTCTATGTTCTATGTTGCATGATCTGTGGTCCATATTCTATGTTCCATGTTCTGTTGTCCATGTCCTATGTTCCATGTTCTGTGTTCCATGTTTCGATGTTCCATGCTTCGATGTTTCATGTTCTGTGGTCCATGTTATATGTTCCATGTTCTGTGTTCCATGTTTTGATGTCCCATGCTCTATGTTCCACGTTTCGATTTTCCATGTTCTATGTTCCATGTTCTGTGGTCCACTTTCTATGTTCCATATTCTAAGTTCCATGTTATGCGTTCCATTTTCTATATTCTGTGGTGCATGTTCTGTGTTCCATGTTTCAATGTTCCATGGTCTATGTTCCATGTTTCAATCTCCCATGCTCTATGTTCCATGTTCTGTGTACGGTGTTCTATGTTCCATGTTTCGACATTTCGCATTTAAATGTTCGATGTTTTATGTTCCATATTCTGTGTTCCATGTTCCATGTTTCGATGTTTGATGTTCTATGTTCCATGTTTCTATGTTCCATATTTTGATGTTCTATGTTCTATGTTTCATCTTCTGTGGTCCATGTTCTATGTTCCATGTTCTGTTGTCCATGTCCTATGTTCCATGTTTTGTGTTCCATGTTTTGATGTTCTATGCTTTGATATTCCCTATTCTGTGGTCCATGTTTTATGTTCCATGCTCTGTGTTCCATGTTTTGATGTCCCATGTTTCGATGTTCCATGTTTCAATATTCCATGTTCTATGTTCCATGTTTTAATGTTCCATGTTTTGATGTTCCATGTTCTATGTTACATGTTCTGTGTTCCATGTTTCAATGTTCCATGTTCTATGTTCCATGTTTTGTGTTCCATGTTTCAATGTTCCATGTTTTATCCATCATGATCTGTGTTCTATGCTTTGATGTTCCATGTTTTGATGTTCCATGTTTCGATGTTCCATGTTCTATGTTCCATGTTCTGTGGTCCACGTTCTATTTTCCATGTTCTATGTTCCATGTCATGTGTTCGTTCTATTTTCCATGTTCTATGTTCCATGTCATGTGTTCCATGCTTTGATGTTCCATGTTCAATATTCTATGTTCTGTGTTCCATGTTTCAATGTTCCATGTTTCGATCTCCCATGCTCTATGTTCCATGATTTGTGTTCGATGTTCTACGCTCTGTGTTTCGATGCTCCACGTTACAATGTTTCATGTTTTCTGTTCCATGCTTTGATGTCCCATGCTTTATGTTCCATGTTCTGTGTTCGATGTTCTATGTTCCATGTTTTGATGTTCCATGTTGCATGTTCTGTGTTCCATGTTTCGATGTTCAATGTTCTGTGTTCCATGTTCTATGTTCCATGTTTGGATGTTCAATGTTTCGATGTTCCATCTTCTATGTTCTGTGTTCTGTGGTCCATGTTCTGTGTTTCATGTTCTATGATCCATGTTTTGATGTTCCATGTTTGATTACCATCTTCTATGATCCATGTTCTGTGGTCCATGTTCTATGTTCCATGTTATACGTTCCTTGTTCTATGTTCCATGTTTCGATGTTTCATGTTCTGTGTTCGATGTTCGGTGTTCCATGTTTCAATGTTCCATGTTCTATGTTCCATGTTCTCTGTTCCATGTTCTATATTCCATGTTTTGATGTTCCATGTTGTTTTAAAAAAAATTCTCAAGGTCAGGTTCGTAGGAGAGTATATTCCATGTTTTGATGTTCCATGTGTTGATGTTTCATGTTTTGAGTTTCATGGTCTATATTTCATGTTCTGTGTTCCATATTTCAATTTTGCGTGTTCTATGTTCCATGTTCTGTGTTCCATGTTCCATGTTTGGATGTTCAATGTTTTGATGTTCCATCTTCTATGTTCCGTGTTCTGTGGTCCATGTTCTGTGTTTCATGTTGTATGTTCCATGTTTCGATGTTCCATGTTCTGTGTTCGATGTTCTGTGTTCCATGTTTCAATGTTACATGTTCTGTGTTCCATGCTCTATGTTCCATGTTGTATGTTCCATGTTTCGATGTCCCATGCTCTATGTTCTATGTTCTGTGTTTGATGTTCTATGCTCCATGTCTTGATGTTCCATGTTTCAATGTTCCATGTTCTATGTTCCTTGTTCTATGTTCCATGTTTCAATGTAACATGTTTCAATGTTCCATGTTCTATGTTCTATGTTTCGATGTTCCATGTTGTATGTTCCATGTTTCAATATCCCATGCTCTATGTACCATTTTCTGTGTTCGATGTTCTATGTTCCATGTTTCAATATTCCATGGTCTATGTTCCATGTTCTGTGTTCCATGCTTCGATGTTCCATGTTCTATATTCCATGTTTCGATGTTTCATGTTTCATTGTTCCATGTTCTATCCTTCATCATCTGTGTTCCATGTTTCAATGTTCCATGGGCTATGTTTCATTTTCTTTGTTCCATGTTCTGTGTTCCATGTTCGATGTTCCATGATCTATCTTCCATATGTACATTTTCCATGTTCTGTGTTCCATGTTCTATGTTCCATGTTGCGATGTTCCACGTTTTGATTTTCCATGTTCTATGTTCCATGTTCTGTGGTCCATGTTCCACGTTCCATATTCTAAGTTCCATGTTCTGTGTTCCATGTTCTGTGTTCTGTGGTCTAGGTTCTGTGTTCCATGTTTCAATCTTCCATGTTCGATATTCCATGTTTCGATCTTTCATGCTCTATGTTCCATGTTCTGTGTTCGATGTTCTATGATCCATGTTTCGACATTTTATGTTTCAATATTCCAGGTTTTATGTTCCATATTCTGTGTTCCATGTTCCATGTTTCAATGTGCGATGTTCTTTGTTCCATGTTTCGATGTTCCATGTTTCGATGTTCCATGTTCTATGTTTCATGTTCTGTGTTCCATGATCTATGTTCCATGATCTGTGGTCCATGTTTTATGTTCCATGTTTCAATGTTCCACATTCTATGTTCCACGTTTCGATCTCCCATGTTCTATGTTCCATGTTTCAACATTTCGCATTTCAATGTTCGATGTTTTATGTTCCATATTCTGTGTTCCATGTTCCATGTTTCGATGTTTGATGTTTTATGTTCCATATTCTCTGTTCCATGTTCCATGTTTCGATGTTTGATGTTCTATGTTCCATGTTTCTATGTTCCATATTTTGATGTTCTATGTTCTATGTTCCATCTTCTGTGGTCCATGTTCTATGTTCCATGTTCTGTTGTCCATGTCCTATGTTCCATGTTTTGATGTTCTATGCTTCGATGTTCCCTGTTCTGTGGTCCATGTTTTATGTTCCATGCTCTGTGTTCCATGTTTTGATGTCCCATGTTTCGATGTTCCATGTTTCAATGTTCCATGTTTTAATGTTCCATGTTTTGATGTTCCTTGTTCTATGTTCCATGTTTTGATGTTCCATGTTCTGTGTTCCATGTTCTATGTTCCATGTTGCGATGTTCCATGTTTCGATGTTCCATGTTCTATGTTCCATGTTATGTGGTCCACGTTCTACTTTCCATGTTCTATGTTCCATGTCATGTGTTCCATGCTTTGATGTTCCATGTTAATATTCCATGTTATGTGTTCCATGTTTCAATGTTCCATTTTCTATGTTCCATGTTTCGATCTCCCATGCTCTATGTTCCATGATTTGTGTTCGATGTTCTACGCTCTATGTTTCGATGCTCCACGTTACAATGTTTCATGTTTTATGTTCCATGCTTTGATGTCCCATGCTTTATGTTCCATGTTCTGTGTTCGATGTTCTATGTTCCAAGTTTTGATGTTCCATGTTGCATGTTCTGTGTTCCATGTTTCGATGTTCCATGTTCTGTGTTCCATGTTCTATGTTCCATGTTTGGATGTTCAATGTTTCGATGTTCCATGTTCTATGTTCCGTGTTCTGTGGTCCATGTTCTATGTTCCATGTTTGGATGTTCAATGTTTTGATATTCCATCTTCTATGTTCCGTGTTCTGTGGTCCATGTTCTGTGTTCCATGCTCTATGTTCCATGTTCAGCATTACATGTTCTGTGTTCCACATTCTATGTTCCATGTTCTATATTCCATGTTTTGACGTTCCATGTTTTGATGTTCCATGTTCTGTGTTCCATGTTTCGATGTCCCGTGCACTATGTTCCATGTTCTGTGTTCCATGTTCTATGTTCCAGGTTTCGATTTTCCATGTTTCAATGTTCCATGTTCTATGTTCCATGTTCTGTGTTCCATGTTTCGATGTCCCATGTTCTATGATCCCTGTTTTGATGTTCCATGTTTCAATGTTCCAAGTTCTATGTTCCACATTCTGTAGTCCATGTTCTATGTTCCAAGTTCTGTGTTCCATGTTCTGATGTTCCATTTTCTATGTTCCATGTTCTGAGTTCCATGTTTCAATGTTCCATATTCAATGCTCCATATTCAGTGTTCCATGTTCTGATGTTCCATGTTCTGAGTTCAATGTTTCAATGTTCTGTGTTCTGTGTTCCATGTTCTATGTTCCATGTTCTGTGTTCCATGTTTCGATGTTCCATGCTCTATGTTCCATGTTCTGTGTTCCATGTTTTGATGTTCTACGTTCTATGTTCCATGATTCGATGTTCCATTTATCAATGTTCTATGTTCTATGTTCGATGTTCTATGTTCCATGTTTCGATATTCCATGTTCTATGTTACATGTTCTATGTTCCA
>NC_057754.1:1763523-1808753 GCF_004010195.1 Chiloscyllium plagiosum
GGCAGTAACTGTGTAGGTTCTCTCTCTCTCTCTCCTACACTGTCCTCACCATGTGTTTCCTTCGTTCTCTCCATTTTACAACAGGAATCTAGATGTGAACTAACTAGAGCGTTATAGCGAGTCAGCATAATATTCCTACTTTGTACTCAATGCCTCTAATTATGATAGCCAAAATCTGATATACTTTGCTAATGCATGCACAATATACAGGACACTGCTATCTTCAAAGATTTTTTCAACATAGATATTCAGGTCCCTGTTTCTCTGCACTTTCTTTAAAACAGTGCCATTAATTATATATTGCCTCTCCTTATCCTTTCTGCCAAAATGCAACACCCTTTTCTTCTCTATATTAGATTCCAGTTTTCTGTTCATTTTGCTGGACTATCTAGGTCATGTTGCAGACTTTGTTTTTATTCTGCTCCTGAGCACTCTCTAGTGCAGCAACCCCTGCTGGGAGGCAAGTTTTTGGACATTGAATAAGACTTTAGCCCTGCCTTTGAGGTCCTCCACAGTCCAATAGTCCATTGTCACACATTGACCAGGATTGTGCTTTCAGAAAGGTCACCTGGGCAAGTGCCATTTCAGTAGGAAGTTGTCAGTACTAATATTATCCTCTTGAGACATCATACCCCAGAGTTTCTGTAAGTATAGGTAATAGTCTCCAAAAGTCAGTAGAACCAGTGGAAGCTATCAAAGAATTTCAAGCACAATGTACATCAGCATTAGTCCAGCTTCTGTGATATTTTTGGATTGGTTTAATAAATATTGTTTTAGAAGTCAGCCCAGTTCAGAAATGGGTATCCTCCCCAGTTTGAGTTAATAACGATGGTATATTTCTGAGAACTGTGTCCAAGTGTAGCTTTTTGAAGGGAATCTTAACATTAGGATGCTTACTTTTAAAAGATGTTTTATGTGTATTAACTTTAGTAAGTACTTTACACCAAGCAACTAGTAGACAATTCTGTTTAGTTTAACAGTCATGTTCAGTTATTTAGAATCAGATTACTCAGGTAGAAGACCACCATGATTAAAAAATGCTCATTTTTTGTGATAAGTCAATTTTCTTACATTTTAATAAAACTACATCAATCTGAAACAAATCAAATAATGTCTTTTAGTACAAAATCATTTTTAAAAATTTGCATTTAACACTTTGCACAATTGTTGTGCTGAAAGGCTTCTTTTACATTTTTTAAATTGACTCTTTCATGGGATGAGGGTGTCATGGGCAAAGTACCACTTTGTCCCTAATTTGCCATCAAGTGATTGGCTTCTTAGGGCCATTTCAGAGGGCAGAGTGAATCTGGAGTCACATGGAGGTCAGACCAGGAAAGAACAAAGGATTTACATTCTCATTTCAGTGAAGCAGATAGGTCTTTTCAACAATAGTGGGCGGCACGGTGGCACAGTGGTTAGCATTGCTGCCTCACAGCGCCAGAGACCCGGGTTCAATTCCCCCCTCAGGCGACTCTCTGTGTGGAGCTTGCACATTCTCCCCGTGTCTGCGTGGGTTTCCTCCGGGTGCTCCGGTTTCCTCCCACAGTCCAAAAATGTGCAGGTTGGGTGAATTGGCCATGCTGAATTGCCCGTAGTGTTAGGTGAAGGGGTAAATGTAGGAGAATGGGTCTGGGTGGGTTACGCTTCGGTGGGTCGGTGTGGACTTGTTGGGCCGAAGGGCCTGTTTCCACACTGTAAGTAATCTAATCTAATCTAATCTAATAATGATAGTTCCATCATCACCAGTTTAGACTACCTTTCAGTTTTGTTGAATTGTTGAATTGAATTTAAGTTATACCAGTTCTCATGGTGGGTATCTGGATTAATAATCTAGTGAAATTACCAGTGTGCCACTTTCTCCTGGGGTGTTTCAACAGATTATAGAGCAAAAATATAAGTTGTGAAAAATATAAGTTTGAGCCGAAGTGCAACTTTCAGCCAAGTCTTCGATTATACCCATAGCAGAAATGCATACAGTGAGTGCAGCTTGCTGGGATGAAACAAGAGACTTTGGTGCTATGCTTGCCACAACTCTCAATCACTGGGGCTTTCCTTATTTGATGGCTGGAACTATTTTAGATGAATAGTTTGAGATTTGTTTTAATGATTAATCAACAATTCCATTACTTGGAGTATTGCTGTAAGAAGATGCATTTCATCAAAGCTTTTCATCTTGAATCTCATCTGGATAATTTGCAAGGAATACTGAAACAACATTTATATCATATGAGAAAGAAATGCTGATTTGCTGGTGAATGAATATTGCTATGGTGAGTGCACAGGTTGGATAATGACTGACAGCTGCCAAGTTTTCTTGAAATCAGGAAGTTGACTCTGGTTGAGGCATTGTTCCTCAGAAATGATCCAGAGAATGGCTGTCATCTGTTTTACTGAGTTGGAACAGATACAATGTATGCTCCTTCTGCCTGCAAAAAAGGGGGCTACATGTTAATATATATCAATTCCATTGCTTGCTTCCACGCAAGCCTAAGCGCTGATCCAGGGGTGCAGGTACATAGTTCCTTGAAAGTGGTGTCACAGGTGGTACAGGGTGGTGAAGAACGCGTTTGGCACATTTAATTTCATTGATCAGAGCATTGAGTACAGGAGTTGGGACGATATGTTACAGTTGTATATGACATTGGTGATGTCACTTTTGGAGTACTGCATACAATTCTGATTACCCTGCTATCAGACAGTTATTATTAAACTGGAAAGAGTACAGTGAAAATTTACAAGGATGTTGCCGGGACTGGAGAGTTTGAGTTATAGAGAGTTAGGCTGGGTCTTTTTTCCCTGGAACATTGGAGGTTGAGTGGTGACCTTTTATATTCCTCAAATCATGAGGGGTATAGATAAGGTGAATAGACAAGGTCTTTTCATCAGGGTAGAGGACCCAAAACTAGAAGGCATAGGTTTAAGGAGTGAGGGAAAGATTTAAGGGGGACCTTAGGGAGCACCTTTTTCACACAGAATGACGTGTACGTGGAATGAACTGCCATAGGAAGTGATAGAAGTGGGTACAATTGTAACATTTTAAAAATATTTGGACAGGATATAAATTGGAAAGGTTTTGAGGGATACGGGCTAAATGTAGGCAAATTGGAATTGTTCAGTTAGAAAACCTTGTCAGCATGGACAAGTTTCCCTGCTATATGACTGTATGACTCTTGCTGTCAATTTTTATTGTTTTAAAAGGAGTTGCTGTGCGTTCATTTGAATTCATACAAGACATTCAGTTTCATAAAGTGAACATTATCTGTGCACCTACACTGGGAAGCTCCCTCAGCTTCTTTCACTTCACCAGTGCAGGTTTGGCAGAATTCACACTTATGTTCATCTATAAGGTTGCTGTCTTACTTTCACGAATCTTATGGTGATAGAGTGGGAGAAGACATGGGAATTTTTCTGTTACAGTTTATCATTCACAAGACAGTAAGAAAGCAAAAGCCATCCAGTTCAACAAAAGCTGTGACTTTGTAAGCAACGTTTAAACTAACCACAGTAAACTCCATCTTAGCAACCTAAATTCCAGAGGGAAAACTTTGCATTGATGCTTCCTAATCTCCAAAGATAATCAAGCAAAGCTTCTTAAAATTAATTCATTCTTATATTCTCTCAGTCTCTGAATGTTCTTTGCAAACAGATATGTGAAGTAGGATTTAGAACAAAGAACAAAGAAAATTACAGCACAGGAACAGGCCCTTCGGCTCTCCTTGCCTGTGCCAATCCAGATTCTCTATTTAAAGATGTTGCCTATTTTCTAAGGATCTGTATCCCTGTGTTCTCTGCACATTCATTTATCTGTCTAGATACACCTTAAATGACACTATCATGCCTGCCTCTACCATCTCCATTAGCAACATGTTCCAGGCTTCCACCACCCTCTGCGTAAAGAACTCTCCACGAATATCTCCCTTCAACTTTTCTCCTCTCACTTTGAACTCGTGATCTCTAGTAATTGAGTCCCACACTCTAAGCAAAAGCTTCTTGCTATCCACCCTGTGTGTACCTCTCATGATTTCGTAAACCTCAATCAGGTCCCCTCCATCTTTCTAATGAAAATAATCCCTATCTACTCAACCACTCGTCATAGCTAGCACCCTTCTCTGGTGAACCTCCTCTGCACCCTCTATAAAGCATCCACATCCTTTTGGTAATGTGGAAACCAGAACTGTACGCAGTATTCCAAATGTGGCCGAACCAAAGTCTAATGCACCTGTAACATGACTTGCCAACTCTTGTAATCAATACCTCATCCGACAAAGGAAAGCATGCCATATGCCTTCTTGACAACTCTGTTGAGCCTGCATTGCCACCTTCAGGGTGCAATGGACCTGAACACCCAAATATCATCAGGGCTTTTCCATTTACTGGAAAATTCCATTTTCCATCCACTCTTGAATTGGATCTTCCAAAATATATCACCTCTCATTTGCCCGGATTGAACTCCATCTGCCATTTCTCTGCCCAACTCTCAAATCTATTTATATTCTGCTGTGCTCTCTGAAAGTCCCCTTCACTATCTGCTACTCCACCAATTTATCTCATAGTGACTTGTTGTTTAAACTAATTTAGCAGGGGGGTGGGAACCCAAATTGTAGTTTGAGTATACAGGAGGTTGAGAGGTCAGAAATAAGGTTTCAAGGTTGCAAGAAGGCACCGGCAAACAAGAAGTTGGTTTGAAGTGTGTCCACGTCAATGCCAGGAGCATCCAGAATAAAGTGGGTGAACTTGCAGCATGGGTTGGTACCTGGAATTTTGATGTTGTGGCCATTTTGGAGACATGGGTAGAGCAGGGACAGGAATAGTTATTGCAGGTTCCGGGATTTAGATGTTTCAGTAAGAACAGAGAAAATGGTAAAAAAAAAAGCGGGTGGTTGCAATGTTAGTCAAGGACAGTATTACGGTTGCAGAAAGGATGTTTGAGGACTCATCAACTGAGGCATTTTGGGCTGAGATTAGAAACCGGAAAGGAGAGGTCACCCTGTAGGGAGTTTTTTATAGGCCTCCGAGTAGTTCCAAAGATGCAGAGGATAGGATATTAAAGATAATCCTCGATAGGAGCAAGAGTAACAGGGTAGTTGATATGGCCAACTTTAACTTCCCAAATATTGACTGGGTTTACTATAAGGTAAAAACAATGACTGCAGATGCTGGAAACCAGATTCTGGATCAGTGGTGCTGGAAGAGCACAGCAAACAGTTCAAGTACTTTAGATGGGTCACTTTTTGTCCAGTGTGTGCAGGAGGGTTTCCTGACAGTATATAGACAGCTGAAAATGTGTTGCTGGAAAAGCGCAGCAGGTCAGGCAGCATCCAAGGAGCAGGAGAATTGACGTTTCGGGCATGAACCCTTCTTCAGGATTGAGATAAATGTGTCCAGCAGGCTAAGATAAAAGGTAGGGAAGGAGGGACTTGGGGGAGGGGCGTTGGAAATGCGATAGGTGGAAGGAGGTCAAGGTGAGGGTGATAGGCTGGAGTGGGGGTGGGGACGGAGAGGTCAGGAAGAAGATTGTAGGTTAGGAAGGCGGTGCTGAGTTCGAGGGATTTGACTGAGACAAGGTGGAGGGGAGGGGAAATGAGGAAACTGGAGAAATCTGAGTTCATCCCTTGTGGTTGGAGGGTTCCCAGGTGGAAGATGAGTCGCTCTTCCTCCAACCATCGTGTTGCTATGGTCTGGCGATGGAGGAGTCCAAGGACCTGCATGTCCTTGGTGGAGTGGGAGGGGGAGTTGAAGTGTTGAGCCATGGGGTGTTGGGTTGGTTGGTCCGGGTGTCCTAGAGGTGTTCTCTGAAACGTTCTGCAAGTAGGCGGCCTGTCTCCCCAATATAGAGGAGGCCACATCGGGTGCAGTCCAGGTGTCCCAAAGGTGTTCTCTGAAACGTTCCGCAAGTAGGCGGCCTGTCTCCCCAATATAGAGGAGGCCACATCGGATGCAGTTCTCTGAAACGTTCCGCAAGTAGGAACAGTATGTAGACAGGCCATTATGGGGTCAGGCCACATTAGATTTGGTACTGGGTAATGAACCTGACCAGTGTTAGATTTGGAGGTAAGTGAGCACTTTGGTGATAGTGACCATAATTCGGTTATGTCTACTTAGTGAAAGGGCTAGGTATATCATGCAGGGCAAGAGATATAGCTTGGGGAAAGGCAATTATGATGCGATTTAGTGGGATTTAGGGTGCATAGGATGGGGAAGGAAACTGCAGGGTTAGGCACAATTGAAATGTGGAGCTTATTCAAGTATCAGATACTCCTTGATAAGTATGTACCCATCAGGCAAGGAGGAGGTTGTTGTGCGCGGGAGCCGTGGTTTACTCAGGAAGTTGAATCTCTTCTCAAGAGGATGAGATGTGAAGGCTCAGTTAGGGCGCTTGAGAGTTACAAGTTAGCCAGGAAAGATCTAGAGAGAGAGAGCCACGAAGAGGCAGGAGGGGACATGAGAAGTCGTTGGTGGATAGGATCAAGGAAAATCATAAGGCTTTCTATAACTATATCAGGAATTAAAGAATGTTTAGAGTAAGATTAGAGCCAATCAAGGATAGTAGTGGGAAATTGTGCATGGAGTCAGAGGAGATAGGGGAAGTGCTAAATGAATACTTTTCGTCAGTATTCACAGTAGAAAAAGACAATGTGGTCAAGGAGAATACTGAAATACAGGCTACTTGACGCGATGGGATTGAGGTTCACAAGGACGAGGAATGAGCAATTCTGCAAAGTGTAAAAGTAGATAAGTCCCTTAGGCCAGATAGGATTAACCTAGGATTCTCTGGGAAGCCAGGGAGGAGATTGCTGAGCCTTTGGCTTTGATGTTGGTGTTACCATTGTCTACAGGAATAGTGCCAGAAGACTGGAGGATAGCAAATGTTGTTCCCTTGTTCAAGAAGGAGAGTAGAGAGAACCCTGGTAATTTTAGACCAGTCAGCCTTACTTTGGTTGTAGGTAAAGTGTTGGAAAAGGTTATAAGAGATAGGATTTATAATCATCTAGAAAAGAATAAGTTGATTAGGGATAGTCAACACGGTTTTGTGAAGAGTGGGTCATGCCTCAAAAACCTTATTGAGTTCTTTGAGAAGGTAGATGAGGGTAAAGCAGTTGATGTGGTATATGGATTTCAGTAAGGCAATTGATAAGGTTCCTCATGGTAGGCTACTGCACACAAAATACGGAGGCATGGGATTGAGGGTTATTTAGCGGTTTGGATCAGAAATTGGCTAGCTGAAAGAAGACAGAGAGTGGTGGTTGATGGGAAATATTCGTCCTGGAGTTCAGTTACTAGTGGTGTACCACAAGGATCTGTTTTGGGTCCACTGCTGTTTGTCATTTTTATAAATGACCTGGATGAGGGCAGAGGAGGATGGGCTAGTAAATTTGCAGATGACACATAGAGGTCGGTAAAGTTGTGGATAGTGCCGAAGGATGTTGTTACACAAGGATGTAGATTAGCTGCACAGCTGGGCTGAGAGGTGGCAAACGGAGTTCAATGTGGAAAAGTGTGAGGTGATTCACTTTGGAAGGAGTAACAGGAATGCAGAGTACTGGGCTAATGGTAAGATTGTCGGTTGTGTAGATCAGCAGAGGAATCTTGGTGTTCAGGTACATAGATCTTTGAAAGTTGCCACCCAGGTTGGTAGGGTTGTTAAGAAGGCACACGGTGTGTTAGCTTTTCTTGGTAGAGGAATTGAATTTCAGAACCATGAGGTCATGTTGCAGCTGTACAAAACTTTGGAGCGGCCGCGCTTGGTGTATTGTATACAGTTCTGGTCACCACATTATAGGAAGGATCTGGAAGCTTTGGGAAGGGTTCGGAGGAGATTTACTAGGATGTTGCCTGGTATGGTGGGTCTTGCAAGGAAAGGTTAAGGGACTTGAGACTGTTTTCATTAGAAGGAGGTTGCGAGGTGACTTAATTGAAACATATAAGATCATCAGTGGGTTAGATAAGGAGGACAGTGAGAGCCTTTTTCCTCAGATGGTGATGGCTAACACGAAGGGACATAGCTTTAAATTGAGGGGTGATAGATTCAGAACAGAATGTTAGTGGTAGTTTCTTTACTCAGTGCGTAGTAGGGGCGTGAAATGCACTGCCTGCAACAGTTGTAGACTTGCCAACTTTAAAGGCATTTAAATGGTTATTGGCTAGGCATATGGATGAAGGGCTTTTGCCTGAAACGTCGATTTTCCTGATCTTCGGATGCTGCCTGACCTGTGCTTTTCCAGCACCACTCTGATCTAAACTCTGGTTTCCAGCATCAGCAGACCTCACTTTTGCCTATATGGATGAAAATAGAATAGTGTAGGTTAGATAGGCTTCAGATTGGTTTCACAGGTTGGCGCAACATCGAGGGCAAAAGAGCCTGTACTGTGCTATAATATTTTATGTTCTATGTTTTTGTCCAGTAATAGCATGAATAGGCACTGTCACTGATTTCACTCAAGTACTTCAAAAAGCACACAATTTCTCTTTAGCAATCAGGACTCCCTTTTGCAATATCAAAGCACTGCTAATGAGCAAAGAGAGGCTTCAAATATGTACACTCGACCTGGAAGTATACTGTCTCTATAGCAACTCTGATTGCTGGGTTGCAGTTGATGGTATTCTTTGAAAAATGTATTCATTTTCTCAAGTGCATCTTTCACTTATTATAAGTAATTTATGTTTAAATGTTGCTCTATATAAATTTTTACACATATCCCGGTTGTAACAATATCCAGACTGCAACCTCTCAACCTTGTAGATGCAAGACAAAGTCCTGAGAAGATGCTCAAGTGCAGAAATAAAATCACGTTTTAACCTTGACAAGGCTGTGACAATATAGACAAACCTAGTCCATTGAATGGTAAAGTTGGAAGCAAGCATTTTTCCAGATAAACCTGCGAGGTAAGTTTAATAAAAACAGTTGGGGAATCTCCTACCTTAAAAACAATGTCAGGTGATTATTCCTGATGTGAACATTTAATTTTATGTCGTAATAGCAATGACCGATTAAACATGACTCTTTACTAGATAACTGACAGTTAATTAACATGCTGAAATGAGTGTTCCCCATTAACAAATATACTAAAATTACAGTCAGCAGTGAATTAAAATGCTAAAACTGCAATTAGCAGTTATTTAACACAAACAGAAATTGCTGGAGAAGCTCAGCAGGTCTGGCAGCATCTGTGCAGAGAAATCCAAGTTAATGTTTCAGGTCCGGTGACCCTTCCTCAGAACTGCTGAACTGCAGAACTCTCCAGTTCTGAGGAAGGGTCACCAAATCCAAAGTATTAACTCTGATTTCCCTTCACAGATACTGCCAGACTTGCTGAGCTTTTCCAACAATTTCTGTTTTTGTTTCTGATTTACAACATATGCAGTTCTTTTGGGTTTTAAAGATGCTAAAACTAAAGTTGGCAGTTAATTCACACACTAAAACTCCAGTTAGCAGTTAACTAAAATGCTAAAACTGCAGTTAGCAATTAATTAATGTGCTAAAACTGCAGTTAACAATTAAACTAACATGCTAAAACCGCAGTTAGCAGTTGAAGCACTCTGACTCTGAGTTATGCAGTCAAACCACATTAAAGAGCTTACTTGAATTCACCATCTGGACTGACACATCTTTGTAGAACTAAGGCTTATCCTTATCAGTGGTGCTGTTTTCGGATGAGACCTTAAAATATGACTTCATCAGACTGTTAAGATGAACGAAATAGAAGCCGTGAGACTTTTAGGAATGTAGGAACAGGAGGAGGCCAATCAGCCCCTCAAGCCTACTTCACTTTTCAGTAAGGTCATGGTTCATCTGTGGCCTAACTCCATATGTGTGCCTTGGGACAATATCCCTTGCTTAATAAATATTTGTCTATTTAGATTTAAATTTAGCAACTGAATAAGAATCAACCACTATTTGAACTAGAGAGTTCCAAACTTCCACTACTCTTTCTACATAGCAGTGCTTTCTAAGATCTCTCCTGAATGGCCAGGTCCTAATTCATAAACAATGCCCCCTGGTTCTAGAATCTTCAACCAGTGGAATTGATTTATCTTTATTTATGCTGTATTACCCCTCCTAAAATCTTGAGACCTTGATAGGATCTCCTGGCTGCGAGGTGAAGCCCAGCGTGGACTCCGGAGATTCCCAGCCGTGAGGTGAAGCCCAGCATGGACTCGGAGATTCCCGGCAACGAGGTGAAGCCCAGCATGGACTCTGAGATTCCCGGCCTCGAGGTGAAGTCCAGCGTGGACTCGGAGATTCCCAGCCTCGAGGTGAAGCCCAGCATGGACACGGAGATTCCTAGCCTCGAGGTGATGCCCAGCGCGGACTCAGAGATTCCCAGCCTCGAGGTGAAGCCCAGCGTGGACACGGAGATTCCCAGCCTCGAGGTGATGCCCAGCGCGGACTCGGAGATTCCCAGCCTCGAGGTGATGCCCAGCATGGACTCGGAGATTCCCAGCTGTGAGGTGCAGCCCAGCGTGGACTCGGAGATTCCCAGCTGTGAGGTGCAGCCCAGCGTGGACTCGGAGATTCCCAGCCTCGAGGTGAAGTCCAGCGTGGACACGGAGTTTCGCAGCCTCGAGGTGAAGCCCAGTGTGGACACGGAGATTCCCGGCCTCGAGGTGAAGCCCAGCGTGGACCAGGAGATTCCCAGCATCGAGGTGAAGCCCAGCGTGGACTCGGAGATTCGCAGCCTCAAGGTGAAGCCCAGCGCGGACTCGGAGACTCCCAGCCTCGAGGTGAAGCCCAGCGCAGACTCGGAGATTCCCAGCCTCGAGGTGAAGCCCAGCGTGGACTCCGGAGATTCCCAGTCTCGAGGTGAAACTCAGCGCGGACTCGGAGACGCCCAGCCTCGAGGTGAAGCCCAGCGCGGACTCGGAGATTCCCAGCCTCGAGGTGAAGCCCAGCGTGGACTCCGGAGATTCCCAGTCTCGAGGTGAAACTCAGCGCGGACTCGGAGATTCCCAGCCTCGAGGTGAAGCCCAGCGTGGACTCAGGGATTCCCGGCCACGAGGTGAAGCCCAGCGCGGACTCGGAGATTCCCAGCCTTGAGGTGAAGCCAAGCATGGACTCGGGGATTGCCGGCCACGAGGTGAAGCCCAGCGCGGACTTGGAGATTCGCAGTCTCAAGGTGAAGCCCAGCGTGGACTCGGAGATTCGTAGCCTCGAGGTGAAGCCTAGCCTGGACGCAGAGATTCCCAGCCTCGAGGTGAAGCCCAGTGCCGACCCGAGGGCTCCCAGCCTCGAGGTGAAGCCCAGCGTGGACACGGTGATTCCTGGCCTCGAGGTGAAGCCCAGTGCGGTCCTGAGGGCTCCCAGCCTCGAGGTGAAGCCCAGTGCCGACCCGAGGGCTCCCAGCCTCGAGGTGAAGCCCAGCGTGGACACGGGGATTCCTGGCCTCGAGGTGAAGCCCAGTAGGGTCCTGAGGGCACCCAGCCTCAAGGTGAAACCCAGTGCGGTCCTGAGGGCACCCAGCCTCGAGGTGAAACCCAGTGCGGATCGGGGATTCTGGCCTCGAGGTGAAGCCCGGTGCGGTCCTGAGGGCACCCAGCCTCGAGGTGAAGCCCAGTGCGGTCCTGAGGGCACCCAGCCTCGAGGTGAAACCTAGTGCGGACCGGGGATTCTGGCCTCGAGGTGAAGCCCGGTGCGGTCCTGAGGGCACCCAGCCTCGAGGTGAAGCCCAGTGCGGTCCTGAGGGCACCCAGCCTCGAGGTGAAGCCCAGTGCGGTCCTGAGGGTAGCCAGCATCAATGTGAAACCCAGTGCGGATCGGGGATTCCGGCCTCAAGGTGAAGCCCAGTGTGGCCCTGAGGGCACCCAGCCTCGAGGTGAAGCCCAGTGTGGTCCTGAGGGCACCCAGACTCAAGGTGAAACCTAGTGCGGTCCTGAGGGCACCCAGCCTCGAGGTGAAGCCCAGTGCGGATTGGGGATTCCGGCCTCAAGGTGAAGCCCAGTGTGGTCCTGAGGGCACCCAGCCTCGAGGTGAAGCCCAGTGTGGTCCTGAGGGCACCCAGCCTCAAGGTGAAACTTAGTGCGGTCCTGAGGGCACCCAGCCTCGAGGTGAAGCCCAGTGCGATCCTGAGGGCACCCAGCCTCATGGTGAAACCCAGTGCGGATCAGGGATTCCGGCCTCATGGTGAAACCCAGTGCGGATCAGGGATTCCGGCCTCGAGGTGAAACCCAGTGTGGATCGGGGATTCCGGCCTCAAGGTGAAACCCAGTGTGGATCAGGGATTCCGGCCTCGAGGTGAAACCCAGTGTGGATCGGGGATTCCGGCCTCAAGGTGAAGCCCAGCACAGACTCAAGGATTCCCGGCTTCAAGATGAAGCCAGCGCAGACCTGGGTTGAAACCATGCGTGGACTCGTCTGCTCTGCCTGTTTTTCTCATCTCTTTCTCTGCTTTAGAAGGAGTGTAATGCTGAACTTATAACTTTTCTAATTTATATGTAAGATTTTGTACCAAAGATGTCACAAATATTATGGCACAGACAGCAGCACACAGAGGGCTAACACCTTAAACACATTATCTGAGCAGACACCAATTGTTAAAGTTAACCTGAGAATGTAACTTTTAAAAAAAGTTTTGTGATTTACATACGAAAGAAGTGAAGCTAACATGATCATTCTAACAGATGAGAGACTTAACAAACAATCAAGGAATTTTTCAATGTATAATTTCAGTTACATCACACTGTAAACTTTTACTATAAATTCTGTGTCTTACAATTGTGTACTCCACAACAACCTGATGAAGGAGCAGCGCTCTGAAAGCTAGTGCTTCCAATTAAACCTGTTGGACTATAACCTGGTGTGTGATTTTTAAACTTTGAACACCCCAGTCCAACACCGGCATCTCCAAATCATGGCTGGAAATAGTGACTTTGTACACTTTACAATGTACTCATGTATCCCTGCACTTAAGTACGTGACAATAAAATCGAATTCTAATTCTAGATCACCCTTAATCTTCTAAATTCTAGAGGATAAAGGACTAATTTGTCCAAACTCTCCCTATAATATAAGTACAGGTATCATCCTTGTAAACTTGCACTGAGCTCCCCCTAGGGCCAAAACATCGTTCCTAAGGTGTGGTGCTGAGTTCTGCTCACTGTGGGATCTAACTAGAATTTTGTATAATTTATATAACTGCAGCATAACATCGCCATTCCTGTATTCTGACCCTTTATATTTGATGACCAGCATTCCATTAGTCTTCTTGATTATTTTCAGAATCTGTCTGTGCCATTTTAAAGAGCTATGCATCTGAACCCCCAAATCTTGCTGGATATCCTCTGTATTTAACTTGTTGCCTTCTGAAAAAAACCCCGGTCTATCTTTATTCGGTCTGAAATGGATAATCTCACACTTGCTTATATTAAAATCCATCTGCCACTGCTGTGCACTTTCACCTAATCTATCAATATCTTATAGTAATTTTATGCTGTTGTCAACACTGTCTACGATGTTGCTGAATATTTTTGTCACCAGCAAGTTCAGATATCTGACTTCTAATGCTATGCAAGTCGTTAATGAATACCATGAATAACTGAGGCCCAAACACAGATCACTCCGGGACGCCACTTGTCCTAGTCTGCCTATTTGAGTACTTTTCAGTGGAGGAATGGTGGGGAGAAGGGAGGGGGTGCTCCTTGGGGTCCTGACCAACATTCTTCCCTCAGACAACACCATCCGAAACAGATTAATACTTATTTATTTTATTTGCTGTCTGTGGGAAGTTAGCTTGCAGTTTTGCCTTAATAATAACAGCAACACCAATAGCACTTTTACAAAAGAAATTGTTGGCTGTGAAACGCTTTGGGCTAACATAAGAATATAATTTGCACCATATAAATATAAAATTTACTTCTATAGAAAAATAATCAAGAGCAACTAATTGGCCGTATTATTTTTGCACTTTGCAAAAAAAAGTTCCATGATTGCTTCCTTGTGATAAGTGCCATTATCATGTTGCTAAATTAATTCCTTGGACCTCGTAATGATGTAAAATGGCAGCAATAAATAAGTACAAAATGATTCTATTAAAGATGTCAAGATGAACATTAAAAGTGTACTTACATATTTCTTACACTTTCCCTTTTCTTAACGTTGTGGGTTGGCTGAGTCAAATTGGCTTACAATGATTTTCTGGTATTAATTTATTAAACAGTTTTGAAACTCAGAAGTATTCTAAATCGTAGCATGGCCTGAGATTGACTCGCATCTTAAACTTAACTGCAACACTTGTTGGTAATTTAGCCAGGAGACAACATTTCACTTCAGTTCTAATTGAAATTTTACTGTGTAAATAAATGGTAACAATGCTGTTGGAAAATGCAGAACAAAGGAATTTCATGTGAATGTGTTAAATTGTGTGTGTGCGTATTTGCAAATTCTAAATTTTGGCATTGTTTAGAATTGTGTTGAGCATAGGAATTGGCATCGGCAATTTAGCCCATTGAACCTGCCTCACCGTTTAGTAAGATCGTGGCCAATTGAATACTTCAGTGCGTTTTCTTGCACTTTCCCCATAATACTCATGCCATTGATAATCGGAAATTTATCAGTCTCTATTTTAAATATACTCAAAGATTGAGCTTTCATAGTTCCCTGAGTAGAATATTCCAAAGATTCAAAGCCCTCTGAGTAAAAGAATTTCTTTTTATCTCAGTCCTAAATGGCATTCTCTTTAATTTGGAATTGTGCTCTTTATTTCTAGACTCACCAACCAAGAGAAACAACTTACCGGCATCTACCCTGTCCTTCCATTTAGTGTTTTGCAATTTTCAATGAGAGCACCTCTCATTCTTTGAAAGCGCAAAGAATACAGGCTCAATCGCTCTTTGTAGGACAGTTCGGCCATCCCGGGAACAGGTCTGGTGAACCTTTGTTGCACTTCCTGTTAGGCAATTGTTATGGACCAGACAAACCTCCCCGCCTCAAAATACATGAAGAAGATAGCCTAGACCCTAATTTTTTTTGTCATTTTAAAAGTAAGTGTTGCGTTCCAGAAAATTCAATTGGTCGAACAACTTGATTTCAAACAAATGCAGTTTACTTTGACACTACTGTTAAAATACAGACAAAATTAAAAGAAAAAAAAGAATTGGCGTAACTGTAACTCTGTCAAAAGGCTTAATAAAATGATATATACATACACACTACTAATTAACTGTTTTAACATAATAAGGCTACTTTTGAAATACTGTGTGCAATTCTGGTCTCTTTCCCATCAGAAGGATGTTGTGAAACTTGAAAGGGTTCAGAAAAGATTTACAGGGATGTTGCCAGGGTGGGAGCATTGAGCTATAGGGAGAGGTTGAATAGGCTGGGGCTGTTTTCCCTGGAGCATCAGAGGCTGAGGGGTGACCTTATAGAAGTTCATACAATCATGAGAGGCATGGATAACATAAATAGACAAGGTCTTTTCCCTGGGTGGGTGAGTCCAAAACTAGAGGGCATAGGTTTAAGGTGAGAGAGAAAAGATTTAAAAGGGACCTAAGGGGCAACTTTTTCATGCAGAGGGTGGTGTGTGTATGGAATGAGCTGCCAGAGGAGGTGAATATAGAACATAGAACAGTACAGCACAGTAACAGGCCCTTTGGTCCTTGTGTTGTGCCAACCTTTCATCCTATTCTAGGATCACCCTAATCTACACACCCTACATTTCACTATGATCCATGTGCCTATCCAAGATTTGCTTAAATGTCCCTAATCTCTCTGACTTGACTACCTCTGCTGGCAGTGCTTTCCACGTACCCACCACTCTCTGCGTAAAAAACCTACCTCTGACATCTTCCCTAAACCTCCCTCCAATTGCTTTAAAATTATGCCCCCTCATGATAGCCAATTCTGCAATGGGAAAAAGTCTCTGGCTATCCACTCTATTTATGCCACTCGTCATCTTGTACATCTCTCTCAAGCCACCTCTCATCCTTCTTTTCTCCAATGAGAAAATCCCTAGCTCCCTCAACCTTTCTTCATAAGACATGCCCTCCAGTCCAGGCACCATCCTGGTAAATCTCCTCTGAATCCTCTCTGAAGCTTCCACATCTTTCCTAGAATGAGGTGATCAAAGCTGAATACTATATTCCAAGTGTGGTCTAACTAGGGCTTTATAAATAGGGCTTCAACATAGTTCGCGATTCTCAAACTCAGTCCCTCTATTAATGAAAGCCAACACAACATACGCCTTCTGAACAATCCTATCAACTTGGGTGGAAACTTTCAGGGATCTATGGACGTGGACTGATCCCTACATTCCTGCACACTGCCAGATATCCTGCCTTTAACCTTGTAATCTGCTTTGAAATTCAACCTTCCAAAAGGAATCACTTCGCACTTTTCCATGTTAAACTCCATCTGCCACTTACCAGCCCAGCTCTGCATCCTGTCAATGTTCCGTTGCAATCTACAACAGTCCCCCACACTATCCACAACTCCATCAACCTCCATGTCTTCGGCAAACTTACTAACCCACCCTTCCACTTCCTCATCCAAGTCATTTATAAAAATCACAAAGAGCAGAGGTCCCAAATCAGATCTCTGTGGAACACCACTGGTCACCAAGCTCCAGGCTGAATACTTTCCCTCGACTACCACCCTTTGTCTTCTGAATTCAGCCAATTCTGAATTCAGACAGCCAAATTTCCCTGTATCCCATACCTCCTTACTTTCTGAATGAGCCTACCATGGGGAAGCTTCTCAAACACCTTACTAAAATTCATGTACACCACATCCACTGCTCTCTCTTCAATAACATGTTTTGTCCATTCTGAAAGAATTCAGTAACCCTTATGAGACATGACCTGCCCCTCACAAAGCCATGCTGACTATTTCTAATCAAGCTATGCTTTTCCAAATAATCATAAATCCTGTCTCTCAGAATCCTCTCCAATAATTTGCCCACGACTGGCATAAGACTGACTGGTCTGTAATTCCCAGGGTTGTCCCTATTCCCTTTCTTAAAGAAGCCATCCTCCAATCATCTGGTGCTACTCCAGTGGACAGTGAGGATGCAAAGGTCATCGCAAAGGCAATCTCTTCTCTCGCTTCCTGTATAACCTTTGGGGATATCCCATCTGGCCCAGGGGACCTACCTATCCTCATGTTTTTCAAAATTTTCAGCACATCTTCCTTCTTAACATCAACCTGTTTGAGCATACCAGCCTGTTTCACACTTCCTCACACAGGTCAGAGTCTCTCTCACTAGTGAATACTGAAGCAAAATATTCATTTAGGACCTCTCCTGCCTCCTCCGACTCCAGGCACAAGTTCCCTCCACTATCCCTGATTGGCCATAACTTTCCTTTGACCATCCTCTTGTTCCTCACATAAGTGTAGAATGCCTTGGGGTTTTCCTTAATCCTACCCGCTAAGACATTTTCATACCTCTTCTGGCTCTTCTAAATTCATTCTTCAGTTCCTTACTGGCCACCTTGTAATCCTCTAGAGCCATGTTGGTCATTGCTTCCTCAACCTTAAGTAAGCTTCCTTCTTCCTCTTGACTAGATGTTCCATGTCTCTTGTCATCAAAGGTTCCTTCACCCTACCATCCCTTCCTTGCCTCAGTGGGACAAACCTATCCAGCACTCGCAGCAAGTGCTCCCTAAACAACCTCCACATTTCTGTCATGCACTTCCCTGAGAATATTTGTTCCCAATTTATGCATTATAATTCTCCCCTTCCCCAATTAAATACTTTCTCATACTGTCTGCTCCTATCCCTCTTTATGACTGTAGTAAAGGTCAGTGAGTTGTGATCACTATCACTGAAATGCTCTCCCACAGAGAGATCTGACACCTGACCTGATTTGTTGCCAAGCACCAAATCCAATATGGCCACCCCTCTGGTTGGCCTATCTACATATTGCATCAGGAATCTTTTCTGGACACACCTGACAAAGTCTGCTCCATCCAAACAATTTGCACTAAGGAGGTTCCATTCAATGTTAGGGAAGTTGAAGTCACCTGTGACAATAACCCTGTTACTTCTGCATCTTTCCAGAACCTGCCTCCCAATCTGCTCCTCCTTGCCTCTGTTGCTATTGGGGAGGTCTGTAGAAAATTCCCAATAAAGTGCTCCTTTCCTGTTTCTGACTTCCACCCGTAATGACTCCATAAACAAACCCTCCTCGATGACCTCCCTTTCTGCAGCTGTTATACTATGCCTGATTAGCTATGCCGCTCCCCCACCTCTTTTACCTCCCTCTCTATTCCTTTTGAAATATCTAAAAGTGGTGGAGGCCGATACAATTACAACGTGCAAAAGGCATCTGGATGGGTCTATGAATAGGAAGGGCTTAGAGAGATATGGGCCAAATGGTGGCAAATGGGACTAGATTAATTTAGGATATCTGGTCGGCATGGACGAGTTGGACCAAAAAGTCTGTTTCTGTGCTGTACATTTCTATGACTCTATAACATCTCATAAACACATCTTGGCAAAGGTAAATTCAGTAAAATAGATTGTCTCACATACAGTTCTAGCAGCAGGAAGAAAGCCCCAGCTTTTAGCTGTAACAGAAAGAGGAATGAGAACTTCTGCATCCAGCTTCAAGATCCCAGCAACTGCTGAAAGCTAAAACTAAATAACCCAGTTCTGTTGGAGTTTGACCTCACCCATTCAAGCTGCATCTATTGTTCCAACCTTAAAAAATAACACCTCAAGGCCTCACAAACTGTTTACTTTATTGGCTTTGAGTAGATCACTTGACATCTTCATAAAAAGCCAGGACAAAATGCACCTCTTAAAGCCATTGTATCGTCACACAACAATATCTTTCCTGAGATAAAGGGGCCAACATTGTGGTCTTGTGATATATCAGATACTTTTTTATATATATTTTCTTTCAATTTTATTCCCTCCTTCTCCTGTCATGTGGTGTGGCAAAATTAACTCTGGTAACTCATTTAGCAGCTGTTCTTAAATGGGTGAATTTTGGCAGTGAGTGTCAGCAGCTGATTTGGCTCTGAATGATACAAAATTTAAGTTTGAGTCTGTTTTCATGTATAGATTTTCCAGCATGTTTTCAGGAGTGGAAATTCTGGCTATCTCTTACCCTTCCGAACACTGTTAATGTACCCCTGAAGCTATCGTGTCTTAGATCAAATATTCCATCATTGACTGAAGATCAAGTAATCCATCATTGACTGAAGATCAAATTTGGGGTTTCCCGAATAACTCATTAGGACATTGTGTGATGCATCCACCCAGTGGGACTGCTAATCTGCAAGTTCCAAATCCCCAGACAGCAATGATTCTTCTGCGATGATATTGCATGCTTCACAGTTTTCTCTTCCTGAGTCATTAGCTTAGGAAATAATGCATCCATCTCATGAAGTTGTTTAGCCTTTGGATCTTCTAACTTATCGAGCGTCTCTGACACTGATTTCTGAGTAACTGGTTACTTGTTATGCTACTAACCTGAATTACAAGTTAGTAGCAGCCTTCTAGAAACTTGTTCTGTATTTTTTTCATCAAATCTCACTTTTAGTTTGGAGTTCAGACTCCTTTTCTAACTTGCTTTTCTGATATTGAAAGAACCATTTAGATTAGTTCACTCAGCATGTACCAGGAAGCAAAACTGGGACTTTCTGACCTCTGCAACAGGTCAGCTACAAAGCTATTCCGGCAGCGTTTATTTCCCCTAACAGAACTGTACAGGAGTGTCAGACGTTCTGCTCAGAGCTGGCTCTGAGGGAGTTATATCGGTTGTACCACGTGTAAATAAAGGGTGACTTGGTGACAGGATACTGGCCTCTGTGGAGCTATTTCAAGAACATAACGTTTGAGTTCACCTGGATGTGGAAAATTCAATCAACTTTACATTATATGAAGCAACATCCTAATTTGGTTTGCAGAATAATGAATTCCATGGGACAATTCCATTAATGGGAAGCAATCTAGCACTGAAAATATGTTGAGTTGTGAGTTAACAGGAGTCATTATGTGAAGCTCTCTTTCCCCCTTAAAGCCATGCGAGACAGGATCAGAAGGCACAGGTAAGGTTTTAACTCTGGGGCTGATTCTGAAATGTGCATTTCCATTTCACAAACTGCAAATGAGAATGCAGCCACTCAAATTATTGTTATTCCATCTTTTTTACTGGTAGGAATAAAAACAGGCTATGTAATAACATGGTAAAAATTCAGTTTCTTTATTTGTGTGTGTTTGAAGGATTGTGTTCAGCCCCTGTGTGCTTGTCCATTCCATAGTTGAGTCATCTGCTCAAGTTCACTGCCAATTCTGACCCAAGGAGTGATGGCTCTCTTGGTGAAGGCAGCAAGTTCCTGTGGCATTGTGCCCTAGCCAAATGTTAGGGACTTAACAAGGTGAGATCAAAAATAGGGAACTACTGGTGAGGTTAGTTGTTATTGTTCTGTACAAGGTGTCCAAAGGAAGGCATTCTTCATAGGGTAGGTGTTAGCTGACTGTTAGCACAGAGGGATTGGGTACTTTGCACCTAACCTATATGAGAATGCATTGATTCTGGATGCAGTAAATGTGGACAATTTTCATCAATGAAACTGTTCACTTTGATTTGGAAAATTCAAGCCACTTTATTTAGCATCCCTAATGAAGAGTTGCATTTCTTTGTAGGGATAACACTATTAGTATTCCTACCAGGAATGCTATATAACATGTGATTTGTTGTTTTAGTGATGCAATATAACTTTTTCAGCTTAAGCACAGTAACCCAATACTGTATAAGATTAAGCCTGTGCACTGACCCATGGTAAAATTGAGGCATCCTTGCTTCTATATAGAATAGAGTGTTAGTCCTGTGGCCTTGTAATAGAATCTCAGTTTAACACAGGCTGCATTTCCATAGAAAAGGAAATAGCTATCACAGCACTAAATACAAAGATTTGGATTGGAACCTCTAATATTCATTCCAATTCCTCTGTGTGAATTCTGATGGTTGCTATTAGATATGATTAAGTGCATTCTGACAGGAACTAAACATAATGCCAATTGTCTTCATACACAAGTGCTGCTGCAGTCATTCATTAAGTAAAATTAATATTTTATTGTTGAGTTTTGGAAATAAGTGGAATACTTTCCTCATTCAGTATTTTCCCAGTGAGATAAGCATACTGGAACATTTGTAGACACTGAATTTAATTTTTTATTCTATCATTTAAAAAAAAAAGTTTTTATACGTACAATGGTTATTGCACGCACAAGTCATTCTCTGAGTGAATTGCTTCAAGCCCTCTGCCGATACAATCCTCCATGTAACTGTGCAGTTGGAAATGTACAAATGTCGTCCCTGTTTAATTGTCTCTCATAGATATATTTTCCTTCCCTTCTCCATGGGGTTTAAAGAAAAGCTCACTCTCTGATCAGTATCATTCACAGATGGTCCCAGTTAGAACATGGGGACCCGACATGTGGGAAATGGTTTGTATGGGGGAAGGAGAATGGATAAACCATGTCATGGCTTCTTGGGAGTAATGCATAGTACACCAGAACATTGCACCATCAGACTGCTTTAGATTAACCTCTGAACAGATCTGCTGCAATTGCTGTGACATTGTAATTAATCCCCAAAGTATTCAATCTGGACTGAAATTCGTATAGAGCTGGGAGTGTCTCGAATGAATGAGCAGATTTCTTGTGTGAAAAGCTTACTGTGCTGCTGCAGAAGCTCTGTTCGTAATTACAAGATTTATTACAGTCACATTCATAGATGTGGCTAAATATAAGCAGTCCTTTTACAGATGTGTCTTTTATGACTATGTTATTGCAAGGGGAAATAACAAAACCAAATAAATTCTCAGCTTTAGGGACTAAATTGCTATTGAAGTTCAATTTACAATGGCAGCTTTCAAAAAGAACTGGTTAGGGATGGGGGAGCAAAAGAAATTTGAAATCCAGGCGAGCAGCGAAAATCGGGAGAGCAGAAAGCTCCTGTGGAACTTTCAAAGTTCACAGGCAAAAATGAAAATCAGCAGCACCATCACATTATATAAACTAAGTTCGCATGTTGCTGCTTGCAAAGTTCATTCTAGCAAGCCCATCTGCTGCAAGGCAACTCTGCTTAGACTTTCTTTATAATCGTTAATGATATAATCAGTCCTGTTTATATTTGTGTTCAGTTCAAATGCAACAATTCTATGTTGGGTTGTATCATGTAATTGTCATTGAATGGAATCCTCTGTAATTGACAGATGAAAAACAAAGTTGTCACTTTATGAACAGTGAAGGGTAACTTACTAAATGTAGGTCTGAGAAGAGGGTCTATTCTACTTCTGAACGGTGAAAATATCGCTGCATCTGGACTGCTTCTTGAGCAGTTCTTGATCTTTGTAAACACTCTGTACTATTTGTGTTGTGTGGCAAGTGCCCAAAGCTAGATAATAGAGGGATTAGCCAAATTCTATTCCACACAGCCAAATATTGGGCATTTAGAGACTCAATTTCTTTGTTATTGAATGCACATTAAATGCATAATACTGAGAGTGTTTCTGTTAGCACTGGCAAACAGTGTATGCTTAGGAACATTTCATTTTTTCTTGAAATGGAAGAGTGGTGGTGGGGGGGATAAATTCAGGCTAAGGGTTAGGCTTTTAGCACAATTTGACTTAATCCTCCTTGCCGTTCAGTAAAGTTGCTGAAAGGCTCCACTGGCTATATGTGCTGCTTATTCTCACTGTAGCATCTCTTTTGTTCTTAGGATTTTCTCTATTTAATTCAATACATGCCCTCGTACCAGAGCTTCTGAAAATTGTAGTTTTGGCTCTTCTGTTTAGAAAAATGTTACGCAGTTTGCAAACTTGGCTGCTGGCATCTGTGCTGTTTTTATGGAACTGCTTCATTTGAAAACTGTGACAACTTGGCTTTTTTTTAAAACAATGTGGCTCACACAAGAAGTCAAGGCTGAACAGCCTTTTTGTGTGAACAGGTTTGAAACTGGTCACCCAGTGTTGAGTCAGGCCTTTTGATATTATTTTGTTTTTTTTAATGTATCTCATGCATTTCTCATTTCTCCCCCAACAGCGTCTGTTGTTTGAGACATAAAGCATTTTGCACAAATCTATTAACATTCGGTGCATGGCGTGATAAAAAGCACGGCTAATTTCTCCACCAGACTACTCAGTAAAGCAATAAAAATGATCTAAATTCAGCACATAAATACAAAAGGAGAAAGAAAAGTGAAGATCAGTATTATAACAGCTACTAATCTTGCAGTGTGGTGGCTTTTATTCCACACCTTTCCACTAAAATCTCAGCTTTTCACTATAAAAACCGTAATGTACAAATCATCCAACTGGTAAAAACAGTTTGGAGCAATTTTCTCAGATGCAAGCAAAACACATTTATTTCCCAATAACATTAATTGATATACTGATTACTGAAGATAAACTAGTCAGCGTGCCAGGAATGAGCCTCTAAACAGAAATGCTTATGATCTAGTGGTTTTGACAAGCAGATGGCACAGACTAAAGGTGAGCATGAAATGCCTGGTAATTTACTGCAAAAGGACATTGCTCTGTAGTGCATGAAAACAAGATTTCAAAAATGTGAAAGTGGAGAGAAGGAAGGGAGCACTTGAGCTATATACTCAGGCAGCTTGATTTGGCAATTGCAATGGGTTTGCAGATAGAACAGGCTCCTTCATTGTCATAAGCTAAACAAGCAGAACATTTGTCAGATAACGTTTGGTTTATAGTTATTTCCAGCTACTTCTCCTTGGAGTTCACCTCGTTGATGGCTACATACTAAATATGTCTGAATGCATTTTTCTTTTCTAAGTTTATAAGGGTTCTTTTTCGTGTGGTTTATCACTTTATAAAGACACAAGAAATACAAATACGATTGTCTGTTTCTGAGATATCAACATCAGAATAAGCTTGAGAAATTTGTCTTCTGTCACAATACATTAACAATATATTTCTTCTGTTCAGTCTCAATTACTTCCCCTCCCCCATATAAAATGAAAGTCATTTATATTGCTTACAATTTATTAGCCAAATTGCTGATTTTGTGTATTTGTAGTTAAAAATAGAGCAAAATTGAGTTAAAGAGGTAATATAAATGCACAGTACTCTGCCTCTACCAGAAGGCAAAAGAACTTTGCAGTTGTTTGACTTCATCCTTTGCCTTTTTTTTCCAAGTGTTCAAAGAACATCGACAATTTGAGGAAACTGAACTGTACATATGAGCTTGGTTTGTTTAAAATTAGATGATCTTACAAATACAAGCAAAAGCAGAGCCTGACTTTCCATCAGCAGCCACAAGTTAGTTGCCACATGAAGCACTGTCTAGTAAATGTACTAGATGAGAGGAGTGGTGATTTTGATGTTTTTGTATCAAGTGAGAAATGAATAACGTTTGATGATCTGCAGATTAGAAATAAGATTAATGTCAATTTGTATAAACTGTTTCATAAGTATTACAAATTAATCTCTGCCTCTTTTTGCATCTCCTTTAAATTTGACTTTATCACAATCACTTTTCAATATATTAAAATTCATCGTCAAATTTGTTATGTAGGTGCACAGGGAAAATTTCCTGTTTTGAGAGTAGTTCGGATCCTTCAGCTCTCATGGGGTTAAATAAAGCTCTGCAGTTACTTAGATTACAGATTGCCAGCGCTGACTGAATCTGTTAACATGTATAGAAAACTTTGTTGCTATTCGAGATAGAGGCCATTAATTCAAATTGAGTGCTCTGCATTTAATAATGTCAGTATATATCAGGTTATATAAAAATTTGCTGTAATTCATAAAGTAGCAAAAAATACTCCAATTAAGTAAAACATGTAAGTGCCTGCTTACCTGTTCAAGGTTTACTCATCTTCAGGCACTGTTATTCAGATCAAGCACCCATAAAATGTAAGAGATATTCCAGTAAGTGAGGGGGAAAAGAGAGAAAGAATGAGTATAAGACACCCCTCCTGAAGTCAGACAGCATGAGCAAAGTACAAAGCCACTAGTCGATCACACAGCAAGCAAAATAAAAACAGGTTGAGTCTCAAAGCTCCATAGATGTCTCAGACAAGCCAGCTAGTACCCACTGCAAGAGCTCAACTGGAGACTGAGAGCTCCTGCATGCTGACACGCTTGCTGAAAATTCTGATGAGATCACCAGTAGGTTGGGCTTCTGGATTTGACAGGCAGCTGAGGATGCGTTTGGGATCTTGCATTTCTAGCTATCTTGAGGGGATACGAAGCTAACCTTCCTAAGTGGATTATTCCATACAGAATACTGTAAGTCAGTCATGTGTGTTCATTTAAACACAACAAGCTTGACGGCTAGAATGGGTTGAGATGAAAGCTTGGAAAAGCAGGTTAAATATGTAGCTGGTTGCCAGCTGCAACTTGAGAGCTTGCTGATTTCAAAAAAATCTTTCAATTTCTCTCTAGAGCATTGTACAAACCAGAATAATGCCAGATTTTTTTTAAAAAGCATATGAAAATCCTGAGTATCAAGGCATAGTGTTCATTACTGTTAGAACTGCCATCAGACCCAGGAACCTCTGCATTGGGTGAAATTGACAATCTGATTCAGATGTTCAGTGTATTGTATGAAAGCCAAGTGATTTTACTATGTATTTTGCGCTGATGTTGTATGCTGGTAAACAGTTCGACGACCAACAAGGGGGACTATTTTGAAATTATTGTTTTTTTTTGTAAAATGAGGTTTTGTGGAGTTATCCCTTTGATGCTGCTGCGTGGTTAGACTGAATGAATATAAGTATCTCATTGTGTAAATGTTCTCTGCATTCTGATGCAGATTACACACTTGTGCAAATAATCTTTACAAAATGTTGTTTACTTATTAAAAGTAAGTCAGGTGACATCTGTAGTACAGTACTAAGATTAGAATTGACGAGTGACCAAATATAAGTTTTCAGTGCTGGATGCACACAAATTTAAATCTGACATGTTCTGATCTTCCTCACATGGCAAGGAGAAGTCAGAATTTCAACAACATTTAACCTTCATTTTCTACAAGGATTAAGTATCTTCACAGCACTCAGAGGAGTAAACTTTGAAAATATTTAATCTTCAGAAACCAAATTAATAAGATTAGTACACTAGTTTTTCACTGTGCACTTGCGTGTGTGTGAATATATACAGAACTGTAAATGTGTGATGTATAAAATCATGATTCTGAAAGGGTTAATGAAGGAGATAGCATATGGCTCCACCCAATCTGATGATGTAATACAGTGCTGGGTGGCAAAAAGAGGAATCTAGCTAAGATTCAGATGGAAACAGATGTTACCATCAGTGTCTCTGATAACCTTAGTTGTTATATCTAAATAGCAGATGTGACTTGACCTATTGCTATGATGCAAGAAACTTTATCTTGTTAAGGTAAGTGCCTGTTGTGAAGAGGCTTTCTTCTACCATTATTAACCAAATGGGCCCTTACACTCAATACAGAAAGGAAGATAAAGTAAAATGCACTTGTGGTGCAGGTGTAGGGTCCCTATCTCTGAGCCAGGAGATCCAGGTTCAAGTCCAATCTGCTCCATAAGTGTATCATGACATTCCTGAACAGATTGATTATGTTATCAAGAATGGAGAATTAGTGGCAGCATCACCCCAATTATCAGGCTTACAAAGTAGCCAAGAGTTTTGGGAAAGCGGAAGATTGGGAAAACTTCAAAAAGCAACAAAGAACCATGAAGCAAGAAATAAAGAAAGATACATTATCAATGCAAACCAGCACAGAATATATAAACAAGTAGGAAAAGCTTTTATAAATATATAAAATGGAAAAGGGTTGCTAAAGTGGACTTAAGTCCCTTGCAGGATGAGAAAGGGGAATTAATATTGGGTAATGCTGAAATGGCTGAGGCCTTGAATAACTATTTTGTGTCCATCTTCACAGTGGAAGATGTGTCTAACATGCCAAAGAATGATGTTAGGGATACAATGGAAGGTACAATGGACCTCAACTCAATTGCAGTAGTGTTGAGTAAACTTGAGGGTCTGATGGTAGATAAGTCCCCTGGTCCTAGTGGAATGCATCCCAGGGTGCTGAAAGAAATGTGGAAGTTAGAGTAGATGTGTTAATGGTAATTTACCAAAATTCACTGGACTCTGGGTCGGTCCCAGCGGACTGGAAGACAGTGAATATCATGTGCTGTTTAAAAAAGGGTGTAGACAAAAGGCAGGTATCTATAGGTCAGTTAGCTTAGTATCTGGAGTTGGGAAATGCTAGAGGCTATCATTAAAGAAGAGATAATAAGGCATCTGTATGGAAAGGGTTCCTTCAGGCAGATGCAGCGTGGATTTAGGAAGGGAATGTCATGTTTGACAAACTTACTGGAGTTCTTTGAGGATGTAACGAGCGTGATGGGTGGAAGGGAACATGTGGATGTTATATACTTGGATTTCCAGAAAGTGTTCGATAAGGTGCCACATAAAAGACTCATCCATAAGAGTTTTGGGGTATGTGCTAGCATGGATAGAAGACTGGTTAGCCAATAGAAAGCAGAGAGTTGGGATAAATGGGTGTTTGGCTGGTTGGATATCAGTGGTGAGCGGGGTGCTGCAGGGGTCAGCGATGGGTCCGCAACTGTTCATGATATATATAAATAATTTGAAAGAGGAGACCGAGTGTAATGTATCCAAGTTTGCTGATGACACTAAAATAAGTGAAAAGGCAAACAGTGCAGAGAATGTGGAGGGTCTGCAGAGAGATTTAGATAGGTTAAGTCAGTGGACAAGGGTCTGGCAGATACAGTACAATGTTGGTAAATGTGAGGTTATCCACTTTGGAAGTAAAAATTGTAGGTCAGCATAAAACATTGCAGCATGCTGTTGTGCAGAGAGACTTAGGAGAGCTTGTACATGAATCACTAAAAATTGATTTGCAGATGCAACAGGTAATCAGGAAAGCAAACGGAATATTGGCTTTCATTGCTTGAGGGATTGAATTCAAGAGCAGGGAGGTTCTTACTTGTACAAGGTTTTGGAGAAGCCGCACCTGGAGTATTGTGCACAGTTCTGGTCTCCTTACTTGAGGAAGGATATACTGGCTTTGGAGGCAATGTGGAGGAGGTTCACCAGGTTGATTCCAGAGATGAGGGGTTTACCCTATGAGAAGAGGTTGAGACGCCTGGGACTGCACTTGCTAGAATTTAAAAGAATGAGAGGGCATCTTATAGAAACATAAAATTATGAAAGGGATAGATAAAATAGAAGCAGGCAAGTTGCCTCTGCTCGTGAGTGATACTAGGACTGGAGGACATGGCCTCAAGATTAGGGGGAGTAGGTTTAAGACAGAGATTAGAAGGAACTACTTTTCCCAGAGAGTTCCATGTAATTGTCTACCCAAGGAAGCAGTAGAGGCAGTTTCATTAAATATATTCAAGATACAGTTGGCTGAGTTTTTGCATGGTAGGGGAATTAAAGGTTATGGGGATAATGCAAGTAGGAGGAGCAATGATGATGGATAGATCAGCCATGATCTTAATGAATGGTGGAACAGGGTCAAATGACCTAGTCCTGCTTCTATTACTATGAAACTATGAAATTATAATTAGCTGGTATTTATTGGTTCCATATCACATCACACCACTTTCAACATGATGATCAGCAATGTCCATTGTTGTCACAAAGTCACAATGCTATAATAAAATTCAGAAGGCAAGTGAGTTTACTTTAAATACTTTATCATTTTAATAACACTCAGACAGTCAATCAGTAGCTGCAGAAAGTTGAACAAAAAAGCAGCAATACTTGTGGAAGGGACAACGTAGAGACAGTATTCCTTGCTAGAACATATAATTCATACCTGGTAAGGAGAACAGGAGAGCATTGTGAGTTAGGAAGAGCTTAAAAAACAAGATCTACTTGGCAGTTAATGAATTCTTAGAGTAGCCGGTTCTGTCGGAGAATCCCAATTTAAGGTTCAGCTGGAAAGTGCCTGCTTCAAAGTTCTGTGAATAAAGTAAAAAAATGCCAGTAAGGTGAGAGGAAAGTCTTAAATTAAATGGTACAAAGGTCAAGACTGGGGAAAAGTAGAAATCAAGGAAGAAATCATTTATCATTCACAATAACCTCACCACCATAGTGACACACACCTCAAGGCATGGCTACAGTTGCAAAATCAAGGTCCATAGCTGCAGAGAAGATTTTATGTGGTGACAAAGGGATAATTTAAAAGACAAGACAGAGTCTATCAGAAGAAGATAGTTTGAAGATTCTGATAAGGATAGGGATCAATATATTAAACCGTAATTTTGGAAAATGACTTATAAGGTTGTAACCATAATGCATTATTGGAAAATTGTGGAGGAGACATGTATATGTATTGGACAGTGGACGGAATGAAGTCATCTGTTTTGCCCACTCACATATGGGATACATTTTCTTGGCTACAGAGGGGAAGCACTTCCAGTTTACCTGCAGAAGCTGAGAAGCAACCATTTTGATAGCAAAAATTGTAGGCAGATTCCCAGTAAGCAGTACAGAGATAAATTACATTTTACAGAATGTAAAGCTTTATTAGAAGGAAATAATGACACTTATATATTGTACAGTTTAAAAGTTTGTAAAGTGAAAAAAATAAAAACAGCATTGCTAAATATGGAAATTAAAGTCTTCCAAAAAGTAAAATTAAGCAGTGTTGACTTACTGCATATTAGAATCATCATCTTAGGAGAAATTAATGATTCAATTGATTCAACTTGAGAGAACCTGCTAACATCAATGGACATCTCATTAATTTTGAGCTTGATAAAGGGACAAGTGTCACAATCCTCTCAGATCAAATATTATAGCTCAAGAAATGGGGATTATGTCTGCAGAGGTAAAACTTAATGGTTCAGGTGGAATAATTCTCAACATTAAAGGTATTCTAGTAGCAACTCTCCACCACAAAGATTGTAAAAGTATTGAAAATATATACATAACTTACAACCAATCCTTCAAACTTTTAAGCCTGCATGGATGACTTGACAGCTACATCCACAAAGTTTAAGAAAGAGTACAAATAATTCCAAGGATACACTGGTCCAGGAACAATGTGTTGTCAATTGGTCAAGGCATAACTGTTAGAAGATTTAATTAGGCTTCCTGGACTTGTGGTGAAACCTAAAAAGGAAAACAGAGCAATTGGCTTACATGGCAAAATGGTTGTTAATCATTCTGCCAGCCCTCAGGCATGCATAGACAGAGTCAGTGATGTCGGCTGGCAGTATGAGCCTGTATTCTCTCCCTCTCACACTTCCCCCTCCTTTCTCATACTTTCTCCTTCCTGTATGCTTGAATCTGAGGTTCAGCTCATTGTGCTTGATGGCTCTTTTAGCTTGGATGTGCACAGTGGCAATGGCACCCAGAGTTTGGAAGATTGAATTGCCAGGTTGCAATGCTGACTGTGCACTTTAAAACTTGGGAAAGTGAGTCATACAGCCCAGAAACAGCCCCTTCAGGCCAATTTGTCCAAGCTGACGAGATATCCCAACCCAATCTAGTCCTACCCGCCAGCACCCGACCCATATCCCTCCAAACCCTTCCTACTCATATACCCGTCCAAATGCCTTTTAAATGTTGCAAGTGTACTAGCCTTCACCACTTCCTTTGGCAGCTCATTCCATACAAGCACCACTCTCTGTCTGAAAAAGAGACCCCATAGGTCCCTTTTAAATCTTTCCCCTCTCACCCTAAACCTATGCCCTCTATTTCTGGACTCCCCCACCTCAGGGCAAAGACTTTGTCTATTTATCCTATCCATGCTCCTCATGATTTTGTAAACCTCTATAAGGTCACCCCTCAGCCTCTGACCCTCCAAAGAAAAGAGCCCCAACCTGTTCAGCTTCTCCCTATAGCTCAAATCCTCCAACCCTGGCAACATACTTGTAAATCTTTTCTGAAAAGTTTCACAACATCTTTCCGATAGGAAGGAGACCAGAACTGCAAGCAATATTCCAACAGTGGCCCAACCAATGTCTTGTACAGTCACAACATGACCTCCCAACTCTGTACTCAATACCCTGACCAATAAAGGAAAGCATATCAAACACCTTCTTCACTTTCTGCGACTCCACTTTCAAGGAGCTATGAACCTGTTAAGAAAGTGCTAAATTGGGGAAACGCTAATTACAATAGTAATAGGCAGGAACTGGAAAAGTTAGATTGGGGTAGTTGTTTGAGGGTAAATCTAAATCTAGCTTGTGAGACTCTTTTAATAAGCCAGTTGATCAGAGTTCAGGATCAGCATGTTTCTTTGAGTATGAAAGAATGGCAAGACTTGGGAAGCCTGGATGATGAGATATTGAAAGTTTAATGAAAAAGAAAAAGGAAGCATGTATAAGGTTCAGGAAACTGAAATAAAACAAGACCTTTTGAGGAATATAAAGGAAGCTGAAAATAACTTAAGCAGGAAATTAGGAGGGCCAAAAGAGAGAGGCCTCTAAATGTCTTTGGCAAGCAGGATTAAAAAGAATTCCATGGCGTTTTATACATAGATTAGGAGCAAGAGGGTAATGAGGGAAAGGATAGGTCCACTCAAGAACAAAAGAGGTTATTTATGTCTGGATACAGAGGAACTGGGTGAGGTCCTTAATGGGTATTTCCCATTGGCGTTCACTGAGGAGAAGGAATGGTGGTAGGATTAGGAAGGGGCTTGTTGATATTAAGAAGTAGGAGGTGTTAGGTGTCTTGAGAATAGTTGATGTTGTTCCTTTGTTTAAGAAGGGCAACAGGGATAATTCAGGAAATTATATGGCTATGAGTCTTACATCAGTGTAGGGTAATTATTGGAAACTATTTCAGAGACAGGAATTACCTGCATTTGAAAAAGAATGGACTTACTAGGGATAGTCAGGATGGATTTAAATGAGGGAAGTCTTATCTCACAAATTTGATAGACATTTTTGAGGAAGTGACAAAGATGATTGATGAAGGTAGGGCAGTGGATGTTGTCTACATGGACTTTACTAAAGCAAGGTTCCTCATTGTAGGCTGGTCCAGAAGATTAAGTTGCATTGAATCTATGTTAAATTGGTAAATTGGATATAGAATTGATTAGAAGACAGAGGGTAGTTGTAGATGGGGTGTTTTTTCAGACTGGAGGTCTGCGACCAGTGTTGTTATGCTGGGAGCAGTGCTGGAACCTTTGTTGTTTGTAATATATATATAAATGACCTAGATGAATATATAGGTGGTCTGATTAGTAAATTTGAAAATGACTCAAAAATTGGTAGATTTGTAGTTAGTGAGGGATGTTATCAAAGTTTTTGAGCAGGATATAGATCAGTTGGAAAGTTGGATGGTGAAATGGCAGATGGACTTTAATCTGGACAAATGAGAGGTGAGGCATTTTGGGAGGTAAAATGCAAGGGGAAAGTATACATTGATGGCAGGACCCTTAAGTGCATTGATGTAAAGAGAGATCTTAGAGTGTAAGTCTATAGCTCTCTGAAAATGGCAACGCAAGTGAATAAGGTGGTAAAGAAGGCATATGGCTTGCCTCATCAGTTGGGGCATTCGATATAAAAGTAATGTTGCAGCTGTATAAGATTTTAGTTAGGCTACATTTGGAGTGCTGTGTACTGCTGTGTTCCCCATGTTATAGGAAAGATGTAGAGGCTTTGGAGAGATTTACCAGGATGTTGTCTGGAACGGAGTGCAGTAGTTCTCAGGAGAGGTTGGACAAACTTAGATTGTCTTTGCTAGTGCGTCAGAGGCTGACAAGTGACCTAATAGAAGTGTGGAAATGCCAAATATTAGGGCGTGGGTGGAAGTTTAAGCGAGATGTACAAAGTTTTATATACAGAGAGTGGTAGGTACCTGGAACACATTGCTAGGGGAGAAACAGATGCATCAGCAAAGTTTACAGGCATTTATACAGATACATGAACATGAATAGAGGGATATGGAGCATGTGTAGATGGATGGGATTGGTTTAGACTGGCATCATGGTTGGCATAGTCACGGAGGTCCGAAATGCTTGTTCCTCCCAGAATGCATCACCTCACATTTGTTCTATGTAGAGGTCTCTTTTATATGGTCCACAGCTAAAGAAAAAGGAATCCATTCAGATTACTGGAGATGACCTGAAGGAAATGTTTCATATGGCTGTGAAGAAACAGTGGTAAGCAAACCAAATCGGTTTCCAGGAAATTTGACAAGAAGGAAGAATGTGCTATTATTCCTTTGTATTGCATTCCAGCGGGTTTGCCAAGAACATGTACATTCAGCACTGGCAACATTTCACAGTCATAGATGACTTACAAGTGTGTGACTGAAGGCTAGTTATTTCAGCACCTTCTGGGAAGACAATCTTTGAAAGGATACACCAGGTATGCTTAGGCTTTCACAGGGGTACAGCAAGCATCCAGTCAGCAATGTGGTGGTCAGAGGTTTTAAGAGTTTGAAGTTCACAAAACTCATCGTAAAATCCATGATTCTTAGAATTGACAGGACTACAAAACAGTCCTAACACTTTTGAAGAAAATTCAGTTGACAGATATCAGCAAAGTTGGTGAGAAGCTGCAAACCTAGAGAAAAAGAATGGAAAGTTCAACCCTCAAATCTTTAATGGAAGCTGTTCAGACAGCAAAACACCATGGTGAACAAATTAATGCAGCAAATTTGACATTGCTGTCAGATGATCAGACAACACAAGCTCACAAGCAACATTTCAATCTCTTGTCTTCTGAAGAAGAATTATTAGTACCAATGACATAAATAATGGTAAGTAAGCAGAAATCCTCCAATAACAATACTGAGGGTATGAAGATACTGACTCACCAGGAAGATATCCAGAGGGCAAATGAAAACATCCAACCTATTCAACAAATTGAAGTAAAGCACTTACGTACTTCAACACAGATGCATTAGATTGAGAATGGAGATTGTATTGCACAAATTAACGATGAGCTGCTGTGACTCCATGAAAGACAGATCAACATTCATAGATTCAAGATACAGTTCAGAAGAAATTACCTGGCTCAGAAGTCTAGGATTATGAAAAAATGGTGTTCCATAATGAACATACTTGAAATTAAAAGACATCAGACTATGTTTTGTAGCAAATACTTGAGTTAACAAGGAAAGAAAATTCAGAAAATTATGGGTAGATGAAAAAGAGGATTAGATCAACTATTGAGTTTAGAAGGAATGCATCCTTCATGAAGTCAAAAGTCACACAACACCAGGTTATAGTCCAACAGGTTTATTTGAAAACACTAGCTTTCGGAGTGCTACCCCTTTATCAGGTGCTAGTACACTCCAGTCCAACACTGGCATCTCCACATCATGTCCTCCATGAAGGACATCCAAGAATGAGAAGATCCTCTATTAGAGAAATTATTACAGATTAATCAACATCAAGATCAGAATTAAGTTCAACAGTCGTAATGCCACACCTACCAATCTTTAGTTCAAAGAGAATGCATTCTGGAAGAATTGTGAAATCATCTACATTTGTGAAGTCAAGGACTTTGGGTAGTGGTGAATGTAAAATGAAATTATATGTACTGGAATGTACAAATGCTCACTATTCAGAAAAAAGGGTTTTTAGATTAGATTAGATTACATTACAATGTGGAAACAGGCCCTTCGGCCCAACAAGTCCACACTGACCCGCCGAAGCGCAACCCACCCATACCCCTACATTTACCCCTTACCTAACACTACGGGCAATTTAGCATGGCCAATTCACCTGACCCTGCACATCTTTGGACTGTGGGAGGAAACCGGAGCACCCGGAGGAAACCCACGCAGACACGGGGAGAACGTGCAAACTCCACACAGTCAGTCGCCTGAGTCGGGAATTGAACCCGGGTCTCTGGCGCTGTGAAGCAACAGTGCTAACCACTGTGCCACCGTGCCGCCCAAATTTTTGTGGGTGGGAAGGGACGGTGTATCCGAAAATGGTTCTGAAAGGGTTAATTTTGTGGCCTGCATTAAACTTCACTCAATCTGATGATGTCAGAAGTCACTACTTCACCTGACGAAGGAGCAGTGCTCCGAAAGCTTGTGATTTCAAATAAAGCTGTTGGACTACAACCTGGTGTTATGTGACATCTGACCTTGTCTACCCCAGCCTAACACCAGCAACTCCACACCAATCTGATGATGTCACACAGTGTTGGGAGAGGGATAAAAAGGAGTCTGCCTTAAGATTCTGACGAAGATAGATGTATCGTCAGTGTCTCCAGTTTTAATTACGTCTTTTATACATGTTCTACCATGTGTCATCTCAACACATCGTATGGCTGCATTACTTATGGACACATTGAACTTTTCATTCTAACATGCATTTTCTCAAAGAGGAGATAAACGACGACTGTGGATGTAAGTTTAGTGACTGTCTGGAAAGGTCCTGAGAGGAACGATGGATTGTCACACCTGAAAAGGTGCCAAGGGAACTTAAAGCAGTAATCCTTCAAAGAATAAATATTAAAGTTACAGCGGAACAGGTCTACATCAGCAATTTTCATAATAATTATGGATAATGGAATAAGTGTAAAGGAAAGAGGTTCAGATTTAAGATTTGAGATTTTGCGATAAACATGTTAATTGTTAATTTACTTACTTAAAGAGGTGTACCCATCCTTTGGGGAATTAGTTTTAGTATATTCTGTTCCCATATTTTTGAATTGGATCTACTGTTCTGTTGTGATGGAAGTTACATGGTCAGTTTCAAAATAAATACTTCAATGTGAGTTTTAAGATTTGATTATTTTAAATTTATATAGGTAGCAACATTTAAATGCAAACACAGTCAGGTGTTATGATTCTTCTTTTCAGAAGGCCTCACGAAGATAAGATATCAAGTTGTGTTACCAGGGTGACCATATTAATTAATGTTCAAAAAATCTCATTATACCACACAAAAATCAATTAAGCTTTATGAACAAATGAATTAGCGGCAAAAGTAGGCCATTTGGCCCTTCAAACCTATCTGTCTCAGTAGGATTATGGCCGAGCTGGTTTTTTTTGTTCATCTGTGTGGTGATTAAAATCCAATGACTATGCTAACAGTTGATGTCCTTTGCACACTGTGACATGAATGAATGTACAATTAATGCAGTAAGTGTTAATGAACAAGGGCTGTTAGTAATTAAACATTTTGAGAGGAAAACAATTGGGCATTGCTTTCTTTCCCTTCAACTTCAGACAATTCTTTTCGTTTTGAAAACAAAATGAGAATTATGCAAACTAAATTGATCTTTGTTGTGAAGGAAAATTGTTGAGAAGATTAAAGAAATATTTTAAATTGGCAGATAGAGTGAAAACTGCATTGGTCCAGATGATAATCTTTGGTTTTATGATTCACACTATTTCAAGGAGTCATCTTGCGAGCATTTGCATCAGCTTCAAAATAATAATATTCCTTTCTTACTGTGGCAGGTAAGATTCCTATCCCACCTTGGCATCACGAGCACACTAAAAGAAAGTGAGACGTGTATATAATATCCCTGGCAGTCTTGAGAGTAAATAGCTCTCAGTCTCAATCAGCCAAAACTGCAGTCAAAAAAAGGACCAATGTATGGCAAATAAAAGAATGAACAGGAGAGAATTAACCTGATTGAGATCAAATTAAATACAGAATGAAGTGAGTTGGAACAGGGTCAGCTTTAGCAAATAGCAAAATGTGTCCCTGTTTGTTTTAAAGGCACACACTGAAAGACATGAGTGGATTGGGAATTTAACTCTGGGCTACTTTACACCATCTAGCAAGAGTTAAATTGCTGTAACTGTAGATTTATGACACTCTTTGTAAGCTGACTTTTTTTTAAACTCCAACTTAAAGATAAAGGAAGTAGTTGCACAATTTTTGATGTTTGTTTCCTGTTCAAAGCAGCTGCAGTTTCATTTAACTCCGAACAGCCAAATCCAACCAGGGTCATGACTCCAGAGAAGCCACAGATGGCTTCCAGACCTTGCATAGATTGTTTCTAAATAATTTGCATTCACGACAAAGTGACTTTGATTACATAGTTCTAAATGTCCACCTTACATAGACATGGGGTTGCATGTACTCTGAACTCCAGACCACATAATACAAAATCATTTAGAGGACAAAAAAATCAAAGTGAATACTTTATTTCTGGTTTTTGACCTCTTTTCTCCTTTTCTCTGATTGGATCTTGCTGGTTCCATGTTGCTATCAGTTTTTAGACATCCTGCCAAGTGGCTATTCTTCAAAAAGTAATCTAAACAAATGGTAACCCTAGATAAACATTGGACTTAGCGACATTCTTATCCAGTGAATGAAAGAAAAAAATGTGCCAGCAGGATATTGGACCAAAGAAGAAATCACAGCTAACCTTATGTGTTCTCAGGCAGTGTCCACAAGGCAGATACCAATCAGAAGCATGAAAGCTAACAGATTTTAATCCTCACCCTTGCCCAGTGATGCAGAGGAAACCTGGCATCAGCTCATTAGTTGCAAACAGAAATTAGGTGTCCGGATCTTCTATCCTGTACAGCTCAGTTTGATGTTAACTTTATTAACAGAAAGGAACTTGTGCCCCTTTTAAAAAAAAGTGTTGGCTGAGTATAACCATATTTTATCTTGCAGTAGATCACTGGGAAATGTTTGTCTTGCTCCTTTTTTCACCGTCTGGCATGAGGAATGGTCTGGCTTCTTCTCGGTGCCTACCCTTAGTACTGTGCAAGAGGTTATCGGTGCAGTGACCTAGAGAATTGAAACTACAGTGGAGGGCGCTACTGCAGCACCCAAGCAAGTAATAATTATAAATCTCTCAACATTGTATCTTTCTGTAGGAACCAAAATTTTCATCTTAAACATTGAAATTCATCCTTAGAGGTCCCTAGTGGCTCCATGAATAGAAGCACTGTCCACTGTAGCTCTTAAAGACTCTATATTCATACTGTCACCTTGACCTACAGCAGTGGTTCATATCTTTGGAGTCGGGATGTTACAATGAGCTTCAGTGTTCCCAGCCTGGGGAGGTGAAAATTAGTATGACTCTTGCTCCTTTTACGATCCAATAACTCCTGCTGGCATATATGCCTGTGTGACCATGGGTCGAGAACAGATTTGCACTCAGCCCTTGCACCATCTGTGGTCAGATATGCTGCCAATGTCTACATTGTCACTAGCATAAGTCAGCAGAGGATTGCCAGAACTTCTGGGACTGTACCCAGCATGAGTTAGTGCCTTCATTAAAGTAGAAGAGAGAATTGAAGGAGAAACCTATTTGATCTCAGCTATACAAAAAAAACTCCACAAAGCTGTTGTATATTAAGTTTGGTATGAAGTGTCTGTGTCTCACTTAACATTAATTACAAGTGCCAGTAAGTTATGCTGATATTGGTGCAGCACATTTAATGCATTAAAAAGTGTGCCAAATTGCTTCACAAATGGCTGCTGGGAATAGAAATGATGCTGAGCTAGAAATAAAGAGATTAGGAGGTGTGTTGGAAGCCTTGGCTGGCGAGAATGGCTTAGAGGTGTTCTTAAAACTGGAAGGAGTTGAAGGTGCAAAGAAAACTCAGGAGGGAGTTTCGAAGATTAGGATATGAAAAAATTTTAAACTTTCCCTTTATTAATAACTATAATAGCTCCCTTTGTTCAGGCACGGCCACACCGTTAATCATCTTATAACCTATGGATCTTCTCCAGATTTTTCCAAGATCAATCGTAACTTTCCTCACCAATTAGCTGCTCCTTTTTCTCCATCTTTACCTCACTCCAATTGCAGTTCAACATTATATGTCAGCTCCTGAATTTGATTTCCAGAATTTGTTTTTCGCTGCCAGCCTTTTGTTTATCTCATTTCATAAACTTGAGCTTGCTAGAAACTCAGGTGTTTGATTCTTTGAACACTTGGTTCAGATGGACCATGTATCTAGTCTGCCTTTTGTTTGAAATATTGTATTTGTCCTGTGCTGAATTCTTTAATCCTTCAGCTCCGACCTCATGTGCTTATCTCATTTTTGTGTTCTCTTGCAGCCTATTAGTTCAATCTATTTTTTTCTATTATCATAAAATTCCGCTTTTGAGTCTATCTTTGGTGTTGTCTTTTGTAATTCTCTCATCATGGCTTAGTTAAAAATAACCCCTGCAAAATATGCCTTTGGAAATGTTTTGGGTTAAAATATGTTGCATAAGTATATGTCTTTGTTATTTTATTATCATGCCTGCTCAGTCATGAGCTAATCTGTCCTCTAAAATCTAATTCTATTCTTTAAGTGCCATCTTGTGTGTCTATTAACTGTGCTTTCACTGTGATGTTTTCAAGACTTGAGCTACGATGTGTGCATGCACTCGGATTATTACCAAGTGACTTAAACGTAAAATGTTTGTACAGGTTTATTGGCCCTACTCGTGGGATACATTGCTGGATAATGAATCCAAAACTGTCTTTTTTTTATATGTATACTAACATGCTATATTCCTTAAGACTAACTGTGAATAGTGTAGTGCTCATTCCTTTCCTTCTGTATGTAATTAGCAGCAGTGAATCAAGGATGAGTTTTTTTTATTTTTGGGTAAATCTAATAAGTTAATTTGTAACAAGTTAATTGTGAAGCAATAATCATTTTACAAATTAATCTAAAATCATATTTCCAAGGGGCTCCCAAAGCTCAGTGGAAGAAAGCTTCCCTTGATGTAGTTACAGGTTATATAATACATGATGGTGAGATGTCCAGTTACACCCACATGCAGTTACTGAGATCAGTGAGAGTGGCTGCTATGTTACTGTAATTGTTCTCACTAGCCCAGGGCTGATAAGTGAGAAGACCAACTGAACACTGAGGCTGCTATCCAGTGACAGCCACTAGAAGGTGTGCCGTTCTTGTCTGCAGCAGGGTTAAGTGTGGGTTATATACTAGTTTGATCAAGAGAGTCCTTCCCATAATTTGAATGGGCAAATAGAAAGCTAGCAGAGAATACTTGGAGTGTTGTATGTTTAGCTTCAGGAGAATAGGCTCTTGTGAAGCAGCAGTTCCTTCACAAATATAAATGGCTATTATGGGATAGGTTGAGGTGGGAAAAGAGTGAACAGACTATTTCACAAAGCTCCTTTGACAGCACCTTGCAAACCTTTGACCTCTAATACCACAAGGGCAGCAAATACATGGAAACAGCACCGCCTACAAGTTCCCTCCAATACCATTCTGATTTGGAAATATATTGCCGTTCTGTTAGTTTCTGAGCTCAAAAGGCTGAAGCTCCCTCCCTAATGGTTTTGTAGATGTCCCTATGCCACACAGCTGGTGGACATAGAGTTATTGTTCAAGAAGGCTGTCTTTACCATCTTTTCCTGGGGGCAATTAGGATTGGGCACAAAATGTCAACATTGCCAGAGACGCCCATGTCCCATGAAAGAAAAAAAAACTTAACTGATGGGCAGTAATGCTTCTGGTGTTGATGAAAATGAGAGATGGCCGAAGGATTGTTAGCTCTACTTGAGTTTGAAAGCCACCTTCCAGTAACTGGTGCAGATTACATGTAGGAAGTCATAGGCCCAGTTTGTACAGTCACTGACATCCCACATATCAGATGTGTTTGATTGTAGTACCCCCACCTGAGTTACAAGCTACTGAGTTCAAATTGCAGCCAATTACTTGATCATGAAAGACTGCCATTTCAGTGCAGTGCTGAGAAAATATTGTATTGCTGTAGTTACTGTCTTTCAGATGAGATATTCATTTGAAGCCTTGTTTGCCTTCTCAGGTGGATGTAAATAGGTCCCCCTGTTCTTTAAAACCCTGGTGCCTGGTCAATGTTTATTCCTAAATCAATATCTCAAATGGTCAATATCACGTGGCTGTTTGCAAGGTCTTACTGTGTACAAATTGGTTGCTATGTTTCCCAATTAATAGCAATGACTACACATGAGAGAAATCATCAATAATTTGTAAAGTGCTCTGAGACATCTAGTTGTGATGAAAGGTATTATTGAGGTAGCCCCCTCAGCCATGCATTCATCTGCTCTATCCTCCTATTCCTACCCTCACTAGCTCTTAGCACCGGGTGTAATCCAGATATTACTACCCTCAAGGACCTCCTTTTTAAATTCCTGTCTAACTTTCTATATTCTCCCTTCAGAAGCTCATTTTTTTCCCTTCCTGTGTCATTATCTCCAATGTGTACAATGACCTCCTGCTGGTCCTTTTCCCCTTTGGGAACATTCTGTTCCCTCCCCAAGGTATCCTTGATCCTGGGACGAGGAAGGCAACACACCATTCTGATTTTTCTCTGCTGGCCGCAGAAACGTCTGTCTGTGCCTTGGACCCTATCACAATCAATCGCTTGGAACCTGACGTACCACTCATTACATTAGAGCCAGTTTTGATACCAGAAACTTGGCTGTTTGTGCTACATTCCCCTGAGAATATATCAGCCCCTACGTTTTTCAAAACAGCATAGTTGTTTGAAATGGGAATACCACAGAAGATTCCTGCACTAACTGCCTACCTCTCCTACCTTTTCTCCCTTCCTATAACTGCCATCCATCACACCCCCTTGCTTTTGTAAATTCCCCATTGCCTCTAACTGCGGATCCAATCTATGTGATCTGATAGGATTCGCAACCAAAGACACTTCCTGCAGACATAATCATCTCCCTGCAGACATGAAACTCTCCCTAAACTCCCACATCTGACAGGAAGAGCATACCACTCTACTGAAGGGCCATATTTGCTCCTGCACAATCGACAGACCCAGATAACAGCACCGTCTTTTTGGTCTAAAAAACAGTGCTTCGGGCTAACCTAGTACTTACGGTTTATGTTTTTAAAATTTAGTCAAGAGACATATCCTAATAAAACATATAATCAAGAAAGAACCCACTCTGCTCAGTCCTGTCAATTTACAGCAAAGTTACACGCTAAAAATAATGCACTTATCTGTGAGTGGGCACTGTGGACCAGTTTGGGCCAAAGGGCCTGTTTCATGCTATATTACTGTATCATTCTATGACTTGATAACTTCTATGCTGTGAGATCTCCCATACAGGTTCCTCCAAGGTCAGCTGTGAATCTCGTGGTTTGTTAATTTTTCCTAGATGGACTCTAATGTCCAGAGATACATGAACCCAAATAGCAAAGGCAGTAACTGTGCAGATTCACTACTGTGTCAGTTAGCAGTTTAGGTTTCTTTCTCTCTCCCTCACTAATCATGTGCTCATTGCCTTTTGTCTGTCTTTCTCCTTTTAAAGGTGCCATTGGTTTGATCTTCTTTCCAAAAAGTTCCAAAACAATGCAACAGCTTATAAAACAGTAATTGCTGCTCCTGGAGTTTGAGGAAATCAATTCCAACACCTAAAATATGTCAAAAAAGGAGCAACTCTTACAGCCACAATTTTTTCCCGTTCTCCATGACTGGCATTCAACTCCACATTGTGATTACTGAATTGGAAACAATTATAAAGGCACAGGTCTTGTTTCCACTCCAACTGCAAGAAGAGGAGCAGTCACAGCCTGTGCCAGACTCATGCTGCTAGTTACCGACAGCAGGTAGCGCATCAAAACATTCTCTATGGTCAGCAACAGATGGGTGTGACAATGTCTGCAAAGATGGCTCATATCACCTTATGTATTGCAATTGAACTTGATGGATGACAAAAACATTTGTCATTTATCAGTACCAAGAATTTATTTATGGTTGGTGCATTTCCAAGGAATTGTCCAGCACGACGGTCAATTGTTTCAAGTCCATTCTCCTAACATCTCTTGGAAGTGAAGTTTCAAGAACATTCTTTGTCTGCCAGAATGAGGAGTACGTCAGATTCTGCAGAGGTGCAGGCATGCAGTTACCAGTAGGTGTGAATAGAACATCTCTGGTATAACAAGCTTTTTGGTATTCCTCTGTTGGTCCTCCTCCAAAGTTGAGCATCCCCCATTGGGAAGCCCTTCAGTATAGCCAATGGAGGTGGAAGGAAAACACAGGCAGTCAAGCAGTTGCTGTAGTGATCCTGAAAACCAAAGTAAATTAATGTAGAAGTGATGAACTGCTGAATAAAATATGGTCATTGATCCTTTTATACTTAATCTGGATGCACTCACCTCCAAGTAATCCTGAATGTCCATTTAGATCCAATTCTGAGAGCTAGAAAATTACTTTATAGAGCGAGAACTTTGGCTTACACTCAAGTCTTTACAAATACTTGGAACAGCAGGCAGAATGAGTGCAGTGTCCATTTTCTAGTCCCAACTGCATGTCTTTCCAGATTGTAAAAGTACTAAAATAAGCTTCTGCTCTAAGGCATTTTGTCAGAGGTCAGAGTAGGATGAAAGTTATTATTTTAGACTTATTATGCGGCAATACTTGACAATTATCTTAAAATACAGCAAGTGTAATGAGAATGTGAATAAAAACATAGATGTCATTTTGAATCTTTTTTTTGTATGAAATCCAGGTTAAATTAAAATATGAACACTGTGGAGGTCTGTGACCCAAATAGCTCCTCTGGATTGTCCTTGTGGAACCAATGCTTCGTTTAATCTTCATTTTAATAGCTTTGTACCTCATTGCAAGGCTGTCAACATCAATGAAATGTTGGAGGTGACACTTATGATCAACAAGATTGACAGATTGCAAATCCATTTACAGATGTGTTTCTCAGGGTGACATCAAGGCAGAAAACTTAAATGAGTGCTTGTCATTCTGAATGGAGGAATGGGGCAAGCCCTGCTCATTGTTGTTGATGCAAAGAGCTGACACCACAGTATAATTTTATAATATCAATCCCAAATTAATTTTTCTCATTTAAAATGATTGAAGCATTGTTATATTAATTAATCTGAATTTCCAAGGGATCTTCCCAAGGTCTGTTGACAGAATAACCTCACACTCTCTCCTTTCCAGCTCCTCAAATCTCCACTCGTTACTTCCCTACCATCCCTACATCCACCACCAAAGAATCCAAAAATGACTTGTTCGTACCATTTCTCTGGGGCTCCTCCACATTGGCACTCAGGTTACAGTGGAAACCCAGGAAATGCTTGCAGCATTGCCAACAGCATATGTTTCGACTCTTATTGACCTAATAACCAGTCTAATAATCCAAAATATATACAACAAGCTTCCTGAAGAGTTCTCCCAATTTGTTGCCATTTTGTCAGGAAATTTGGTATGAATAACAGTAAAAAGGACTGTTACTTGAATGGTAAAAATTTGCAGCATGCTGCAGTGCAGAAGGACCTGTGTGTCCTTGTGCAGGAATCACAGAACGTTGGTCTGCAGGTACAACAGGCAATTAGGAAGTCAAATGGAATTTTGTTCTTCATTGGTCAAGGTGGGTTATCTTGCAGCTGTATAGGGTACTACTGAGGCCACACCTGGAGTACTGTGTGCAGTGTTGATCTCCTTACTGGAGAAAGAATGTACAGGCACTAGAGGAAGTGCAGAGGAAGTTCACTAGGTTAATTCCAGAGTTGAGGCTTATGAGGAGAGACTGAGTAGACTAGGATTATATTCATTGGAATGTAGAAGAAAATAGGGGGATCTTATGGAAAAATTTAGATTTATGAAGGGGTGGTTGAGATGGTTAGATGCCTATTTATGGGCAGTTCTGGATGGGTAGTTGCCCCCTCCGGGCAGGGGGTGAGTTCCCCGACTCAGCACTATTGGCGATTTATATGGTGGTTTGTTTTATGGTTTTTGTTGTTTTTATTTTTAATAATTTTGTATGTTTGTTAAATGTAGTGGTTTTAGTTTATGTAGTTCTTATATTTGGTGGACTATGCGACACTAAGGCTCAGCAATTTGTGGTTCGGGTTCCTACTCTCTGGAATTTAAATGTAATTGCAGAAGATTAAGGCTAATGATTTGATTAAATGGTGTACCTGGAATATCAAGGGAAGTCACTCACCAATTAAGAGGAAGAAGGTACTCTTGAGTCTTAGAAAGGAGAGGGTGGATATTGCTTTGTTACAGGAGACACATTTGGATGACAAGGAGCATCTGAAATTACAGCAGAATGGCTTTGACCAAATTTATTTTTCATCATTTAATACCAGAAGTAGGGGAGTGGCTATATTGGTAAGGAAAAATCTCTCATTTAAATTGTTGGAATGTGTTAAAGACACATACGGGAGGTTTGTAATTCTTAAAGCCATGATAAATGGGGAAAAAAATGGCATTTTAAATGTTTTTTGTCCCCCAGCTCATCCTCTTAAGTTCTTGATAGGTGCTTTTTCTAAACTGATAAGTCTCAAGCCTTGGCACATCATTATAGAGGGAGATTTTAACTGCCTCATGGACCCCACAGTAGACAGGTTGCCTAAAGGTCCCTCGATACCCTCTGCACAAACTAAACAGTTATTGGGTTTGTGTGGGGAATTAGGATTGG
>NC_057754.1:1808880-1810913 GCF_004010195.1 Chiloscyllium plagiosum
CCGTTGCAGCGGACAGCTAGGAGCATGCGCCGTTCTTGCTGACACCGAGGAGCATGCGCTGTACATTCTGTGGCAATGCTGCGATCACTGACAAATTCAAGTGTCCAAATGCCAATAGGAGAAAAAGAAACGGTAGAGCCAATATGTATTTATTTAGGACTCGACATAACCAAACATGCTCCTCACTATTTTTGCTACTCACCTTTCCGACACCCTTCCTGATTTTACAAATCTCAATAAGGTCACCCCTCAACCTCCTCCACTCGAGTGAATAAAGTCTCAGCTTCTCCTTATAACTCAAATCCTTCAGTCCTGACAACATCCTGGTACATCTTTACCGAACCTTCTCTAATAGTATTCTTTCTATAACAGGGCGACCAGAACTGTACTCTGTTCTAAACGTGACCTCACCAACATCCTGTATAATTTCAAAATGATGTCCCAACTCCAAGATTCAACTGTGTGGGCGGCACGGTGGCACAGTGGTTAGCACTGCTGCCTCACAGCGCCAGAGACCCGGGTTCAATTCCCACCTCAGGCGACTGACTGTGTAGAGATTGCACGTTCTCCCCGTGTCTGCGTTGGTTTCCTCCGGGTGCTCCGGTTTCCTCCCACAGTCCAAAGATGTGCAGGTCAGGTGAATTGGCCATGCTAAATTGCCCGTAGTGTTAGGTAAGGGGTAAATGTAGGGGAATGGGTGGGTTGCACTTCGGCGGGGCGGTGTGGACTTGTTGGGCCGAAGGGCCTATTTCCACATTGTGAGTAATCGAATGAAGGTGTGAACAATGAAGGCAAGTGGGCTAATCAACTCTTAACAACTCTGTCTACCAGTGATGCAACTTTCAAAGAACTATGTACCTGAACCACACCATGTCTCTCTTCTACAACATCACCCAGGGCCCCGCCAGTAACTGCTCCAAGTCCTCCCCTTTTTATTAAAGCAAAGTGCAATGCCTCACTTTTATCTATACTCTCTCGTGTACACGCTCTCTCTCGGACACAGACACACACCACCCAACACGCACACAGGCTTATACTCCATCACACTCATACATTACCAGTTTTTGTTTTAAAGCTGCTCATTTCTGAGGGAAATCCAAGATGGTGGCAACGAGCAAGTCTGAGTCTACAGTGCTCCTCCCAAGATTTGGGTAAAGTGGGTCACCCACCCCCACCACACTCACCAAATCATTGATAATAGTTGTTTAATTTAATTAGTTGTTTAATATTAAACTTAAACAATCTAATCTTTAGTTAAAATGACTAAAGGGAAGGGAGCCCGCAGCTCACAACAAGCAGGACCCCCTCCGCCACTCTCTCCAGCTCCAGCAGAGGCGTCCACAGCCGCCCCGGGGGACTTACCTACAGTGGCAAGACTTGTGGAGATGATCTCCAAGCTGGACGCGAAGATCGACGCGTTTAGCGAGGATTCCCGAAGTCGATGGGACTCACTCTCGGCCACACTGCAAAAGCACGACCAAGACATTAAAGAAATCAAGCGCCGAGTTGGAGGGGCAGAGCTAAAGGTCGTCAAAAAAATATTCGTTTGCTGGGCCTTCCCGAACGGGAAGAAGGAGGCCAGCTTACAGTATTCCTGAAGCAGTGGCTGCCACAGCTTTTAAATCTGGAAGCTGGATCAGGCCAGGCAAGGGTGGAAAAGACCCCCAAGCTATGATCTATAAAGGATCCAAGATCATGTTATTCCAGGACTTTTCCCCGGCTCTGGTTCGAAAGAGGAAGGCATTCGACGAGGCGAAGAAGCGTTTAAGGGACTTAAATATTCAGTACTCCTTACGCTACCCAGCGACGTTACACTTTAACCATGAACAATCCGTATATAACTTTGGATCGCCAGAAAAGGCTAAGGAATTCTTAGACTCTCTTAGATAAACTGTAAGGCATAATGGATGTTGGTTTGCCTTTCACCCCACTTTGTTTTGTATCCCCCCTTTTTTTTCCTCTGACTTTACTTTACTGTTTAATATTATCATGCGGGGTAGGGAGAGGGATTTGATTTTCTCCCCCCCCCCCCC
>NC_057754.1:1811525-1845206 GCF_004010195.1 Chiloscyllium plagiosum
ACCACACTTTTGACTGATCCCTACAAATCTGACATAGAAAGAGGGGTACTAAGGGCTAAGAGTACACTCTCTGTCAGTACTCTATATCACCAATTGGGGGGTGCCACCTCCGATGAGTCTGATCGACTCTGCAAGATGTGGGAAAGTTGAAGTTTCTTCAGAGGCATGGGAGGATATTTGGGAGAATGCAAGGAAGATATCAATTTGCAATAGGACCCATGCTTTACCGTTGAAGATTCTCCACAGTGTCCACTTAGCCCCAGACCGTTTGTCAAAATTTAAACCAGGGCTACCTTCAGCATGCCCCAAGTGCAAGGTCTATACGGGTACTCTTACCCATTGTCTTTGGTCTTATGACAGGCTTCAAATATATTGGAGCGCTGTGGTGGGTGCAATGGAGAGGATTTTAGGTGTAGGGGTGGAGAAGGACCCTATTTCGCTCCTTTTGGGCCTACCCATTGTATTTCCTGCAGACTCGCATAAGGAAAAACTTTTCAATATTCTTACATTCTGTGCAAGGAAGAATATCTTGCTAGGTTGGATATCAGAAAACCCCCCAGGCTTGTCGGGTTGGCGGAAGATTGTTATGGAGCATATTCCCCTGGATTTTCTCACAAATATAGTATACCACAAAACTGGGAATTTTTACATGGCATGGCAACCCTTTTTGAAAAACCTGGACACAGATTTATCTGCTACACTAACAAGGGCTTTTATATAGCCTTGACGATTGTGTTTCATGAGTCCAATATCCAGGGAGGAGGAACTGTGAATGTATGAGTGTTTTGTTTGGCTGGGCTGAGTTATTACTATTTATTTGTTTGTTGTTAGGTATTTATTTAGTTAGTTAAATAGCTAGTTTAGGGTTTTTTTAAAATTTTATACTTCTCTATATATGTTTATACATTCGTATAGGAGGGTGGGTTGGGGAATTTTATTTTATTATTTGGGTTTAGTTTTGTACTATTTTTGTACTGCTTTGAATTGCATTGTTTTGTATTTGTTGTAATATTTAAAAATCTATTTTTTCTTAATAAAAATATATTATTAAAAAAAAATTATGAAGGGAATAGATAAAATAGAAATAAAGAGAATGTTTCCACTGGCAGGTGAAACTAGGACAAGAGGGCATAGCCTTAAAATTAGGGGGAGCAGAATTTGAACTGAATTGAGAAGGAACTTCTTCACCCAGAGAGTTGTGAATCTATGGAATCCTGCCCAGCGAAGTGGTTGAAGCTTCCTCAATAAATGTTTTTAAAGCTAAGATAGATTATTTTTTGAACAGTAAAGGAATTAAGGGTTATGGTGAGAGGGTGGGTAAATGGAGCTGAGGCCACAAAAAGATCAGTCATGATCTTATTGAGTGGTGGAGCAGACTCGAAAGGTCAGATGGCCTACTCCTGTTCCTAGTTCTTATGTTCATGTTCTTGTGTAACTTTGATAGAAGATAGATGGAAATCCATTTTGTTCTCCACTCCAGCTATTTTGCTGAAGTTATGGGAGGTGATAGAAAGACCTCTGAAGAAGTTCCCAGTGATCCTACTGAGGACTATTCTGACCTATTTATATTGCATTTTTAATAAAGTAATGTTTAGAATCATCAAGTTTGGAGAGAAATTAGGGTTTCTCTAACAGATGAACTAAGGTGGAGGTAAAGGCACAGCTGGGTAATGGTGTTACAGAGATGAAAGTAGGAAGCAGCTTTGTGAAGAACAAGGACCTGAGCTGGAAAGATAGCCCAGAATTGAAAAGGATGCTACTGCTATTGATCTGGGATGATTGCTTGAACTAATGGTGAGGTTACAGATGTGAGGATGGCAGAGTTGAAGAGAGTATCTTTGTCTCTTCCAATGGTTATTTGGAGGAAATTGTACTGTGTATATATTTTGCACTTAATGTTCTGTGAGTAGTGTGAGAATGCAAAGAAGCAGCAGAGGGGTTGCAAGGGTTAAATGGCAGACATTATTAGCACTCAACTAGTGATGTCTTCTGTAAATCTTAAATTTGTTCAACATCCTTTAATCAAGCTTTTAGGTTAAGGTATCATATGACTTTCTGTCTCATTACTGCTTAATTTTGCATAATTTTCAGAGCTAGGAGAAATAGGCCTGTGTTTACTTGTAATGAGAACAATATACATTGCCGAACAATATACTCTGTTTTATAAAAAACAGGTTAAATGAATTTGATTTTCTATTCTATCTGAGAGGATATTGCACTGTGCATTGCACATCAGCTGCCATCATGTTAGGCTTTATTCATTACAATACAATTCCAGTTATATTGTTCATGTTTCTAGACAGTCTACAATATTCATCACTACAGACAGCTATCTGTAAACCTGATGTAAATAAACATCAGGTGATACATGTACATCTGCAGCGATGTGCAGAATAGGCTCTTTAGAAATGGACACAATGGGAATACAATTGGAGAGGTATTGGATAAGCAGGGGACAATAATTATGAATGTTCTCAGTGAATCAAGGCTGAAACACAATGAGATTATATTGATTCCATATGGACGGAAGGTAAAATAGGATAGCAAATTATCCCAGAGCCACTATCTTTGCCTCAGAGTGGCTCAATGATCAATGTCATTGGCTTTCAAAGCTGAGAATATAGTGATGAGAAAATAGAACATGCAAAATCAGATTATCACGCTCAGTTGCGCAGATACGTCAAAGATACCTCACTACCTCCTCCTTCTTGCGACCAATTCTAATAAACATAGCTGCCTTTCCCACAGTCATATAGGGTCCCTGCCTTTATTAGGAGGGGCACAACAGTGAGGAAGTGATGTTGGACTTGTGTAAGACATTTGTTAGAACTCAGCTGGAGTGTTGTGTTCAGTTGTGGGCATCCCATTATAGGAAGGATACAAATGCATTGGAGAGAGTGCAGAGGTGATTTACAAGAATAGTTCCAGGAATGAAAACTTCAGTTATGAGGATAGATTCAAGAACTTGAGGCTATTCTCCATGGGGAGAAGAAGGATGAGAGGAGATTTGGCAGAGCTTTTCAAAACCATGAGCAGGCTGGATAGAGTCAATAGAGATAAGCTCTTCCTGCTCATAAAAGAAACAAGAATGAGAGGCATAGATTTATAGTGAGTTGCAAAAGAAAGGAGGGTGATGTGAGAAGAATCTTTTTTACACAGCGAGTGATAAGGGTATGGAGTGCACTGTCTGGACATGTGGGTGGAAGCAGCTTTAATTGAGACATTCAAGAGGTCATTGGAGAATTATTTGGGTAGAATCACTGTGCAAGGGTTTGGGGGAAAAGCAGGAGATTGGCACTAGGTAATAATGCTTGTTTGAAGAGCTGCTGCAGGCACAATCAGTTGATTGGTCATCTTCTGCATCGCAACAAATCTGTGATGCTGTGAGGCAGCTAAAAATGGCTTGTCACTGCCTTTAGCAGAGTTCGATCTCTTAGCTGTTCACCCTCATCATCATCTAATGGAGTTAATTTCCATATGTTCATATTACCCTTCTCTATCCTTTCCACCCTGTGATTGCAAATATCCTCCAATATGAATCTTTCCTGATTCTTTGCAGTTTTGTTTAAATATTAAAATCTGAAATGAAAAGTATTCACAGAAACTGGCAGAAAGATAAATACAATAATACTTGGACTGCCTAAAGATGTAAATAGAGTCAAGAGTGTGGTGCTGGAAAAGCAAAGCAGGTCAAGCAGCATCCGAGGAGCAGGAAAATTGACATTTTGGGCAAAAACCCTTCATCAGTTTTGAGGCTTTTGCCCGAAATGTCGATTTTCCTGCTCCTTGGATACTGCCTGACCTGCTGTGCTTTTCTAGCACCACAGTCTTGACTCTAATCTCCAGCATCTGCACTACTCACTTTTGCCTAAAGACATAAATAGACCAGTTCTTACTTTGCATTAGACAACTACGTGTTCACTGTGTTTGAGTCCAGAGATGATAAGGCACCTGTGGGACCTTTTCAGCAGAAAATAAAGTGCAGGTGATGTAAGGTGTTTGAGAGTTTTGGAGTAAGCTTGAGGCCAAATAGAAGGTCAAGGTTCACTGATTTGGGATAACAGAGGAGATTGTGTTGTAGGAGAGTCTGTGGCCAGTTTTCCAATGGATGCAAAGATGGTGAGGAGTATAAGGAGAAGGGAATAAACCCTGGTCATAGTCTGACATTTTGACTTTGGGTAGAGTCTTTTTGGTACTGTGGAAAGATTTAAATTTATATCTTAAATTTGAGTTAAATGTGCACAGATGAGGAAGATAAGAGGCTGAAGTTGAGCTTTTCAGAAGTGAAGTGAAATGGGTGGTGATGGTGATAGAGAAAAGAAGGTTTAGGGGTGACTTGATTGAGGTGTACAAGATGATTAGGGGGTTAGATAGGGTTGACAGTGTGAACCTTTTCCCGCGTATGGAGTCGGGTATTACAAGGGGGCATAGCTTTAAATTAAGGGGGGGTAGATATAGGACTGATGTTAGGGGTAGGTTCTTCACTCAGCGAGTCGTAAGTTCATGGAATGCCCTGCCAGTAGCAGTGGTGGACTCTCCCTCTTTATGGGCATTTAAGCGGGCATTGGATTGGTATATGGAGGATAGTGGGTTAGTATAGGTTAGGTGGGCTTGGATCGGCGCAACATCGAGGGCCAAAGGGCCTGTACTGCGCTGTATTCTTCTATGTTCTATGTTCTATGTTCTATGTTCTATGTATCGACAGCTGTGAAAGAAGGGACCAGTGGCTTAGAAAAGAAAAGTATTAGGAAGGGAACTGGGAATTTGAAAATATGTGTGCATTCCTTTCCTATTCAAATTGTACATGTACATTTCCTAAAACCAATGCAAAATAGGAAAATGCCCGATAATGGAACTGCAAATGCTGAGTTACATTACAACTTCATAGCATAAATGGTGCACTGGAGAAGCAAGGACTATGATCCCATTGTTCATCAGGTTCTTAAATCACAAGAGTTACCCTGGTACAGTTAAATTTTTAATTAGCCAGTCCCAAACATTAATCTTCAAATGGCTGTTCATTATAATTTATGAGGAAAAGGTTGTACTGTGTATGCAGATATTAGCCAAGAGGCTGAACTGTATTCGCTAAAATCTCATTAGATCTAATTTCTTATGAAGGCAAACCATTACAAATGAACAATTACTGCACTTATGATTAACCGTCACAAGTAGTTTGGTTTGCTCACATTGACTGTAATTCATCTTTAAAATAATGTTAATATAATTTTTTCGGACTCTAATGAGCATTTCATTTTTGCCATTTCTGCGGTGTTATTTGTTTAACATTCTCCAATTTGTGGGTACCATCAGCATGTTATTCCACACATTTGTAATAAGCTTGAAGGCTATAGAATTTATAAAACCGTTGCTTTAATGTAATAAGATTAATGGGCATAATATGACCCTGACGACAAGGGAAAATGGTTCACGATAAGACCTTTTAAAGGGGGTCTTTTCGCCTTTTTTTAAAAAGTGGTCCTAAGTGAAATATCTGCTTCAAACAGGGGTTCTGATTATATGAGTTAAACAAGAATTCTTCAACTTCAGGTCATTGCTGTGAACAAGTGCAAATGAAAATTTAAAAATTTTTGAATACCTTTGGAAATGGGGAAGATAGACTTGAAAACTATCCAATCAGGGAAATCTCTTTGCATTTTGATTGGCATAAGAAGCGTCCTAATATGGATAAACATAGCGGTGACTCGAGAAAGAGTGAAGGATGGGTCTGTTGGAGGTAGTAGGTAATGTGATGAATAAGGACACAGTGACAACTCTATAGACAGGGCTGGATAGGACAGAGAATCTTCTCCACCTCAGCGTTGTTTATGATTGGGTACAAAAACATGATTTTATGTGCATAAATTATTGTCTGGTGACTTATTATCAGTTCAAATGTGACTTCTTTCCATCAAATAGCTTGCTAACTTGCACTCGTCTCACACATGAGGAACAGTCACTTTGATGTAGAGCAAATTATTATTGAAAGGAGATGTCAGAGTTATAAAGCATGGAAACAGACTCTTTGGTCCAACTCGCCCATGCCAACCAGAGATCCTAAACTGACCTCGTCCCATTTGCCAGCATTTGGCCCATTTCCCTCTAAAACCTTCCTATTCATAGACCAATCCAGATGCCATTTAAATGTTGTAATTGTACCAGCCTCCAACTGTTCCTCTGGCAGTTCATTCCATACACACACCACCTTCTGTGTGAAAAGGTTGTCTCTCAGGTCCCTTTTAAATTTTTCCCCTCTCACCTTAAACCTACGCCCTCTAGTTTTGGACTCCTGGAACCTGCAGAAAATACCTTGTCTATTCACCCATCCATGTCCCCCTCATGATTTTATAAACCTCTATAAGGTCATCCCTCACCCCCAATTCTCCAGGGAAAATAGCTTCAGCCTATTCAGCCTCTCCCTATAGCTCAAACCCTCCAAACCTGGCAACACCCTTGTAAATCTTTTCTGAACCTTTTCAAGTTTAACAACATCTTTCCTAAAGCAGGGAGAGCAGAATTGAATGCAGTGGCCTAACCAGTGATTGGAAAAATAGGTTAATTAAAAAAAAGGAAGTATTCTGCAGAGAATCAGATGGAACCCTGGTTTTAGATTAGATTACTTACAGTGTGGAAATAGGCCTTTTGGCCCAACAAGTCCATACCGATCTGCAAACCACCCAGACCCATTCCCCTACATTTACCCCTGCCCCGAACACTACGGTCAACTTAACCTATACATTTTTGGACAGTGGGAGGAAACCAGAGCACCCGGAGGAAACCCATGCAGACACAGGGAGAATGTGCAAACTCCACACAGTCGCCTGAGATGGGAATTGAACCACTGTGCCACCCACTACCTTCAGCCTACTAGCAACTTAGTGACAACAGAGACAGGCAGGGTGTACAATCAGCATTAGACTCAATCTCACCAGTTTCCACATTGCTGTGTTAACTTAAAATTGCTCTGAGTGAATCTTAGTATACACCGCAAAGGGATTTCAGAATTATGCTCAATCCTGTCTAGCTTGCATTCATTGACAAAGCAAACATAGATAGCAAGGTGAGGAATGCTTACATGGGATTTTCAGTCTGTGTGGCTCAGTCTGAGAAGGGGAAACCATTTCCATAGTGCTAGAGACTTCAAACGGCACGTGTCATTTTTATGTTCAGCAAATCCCATTTCTAAAAGCATCCACAGTTTTGTTCCTGATATTCTTCATTCTGCTATCACCTCTCCCCTTCAATATATTCTACTTTTATTCTTCAGTAGAAGCACTGCAAAGGATCAAAAATAGGAAAATAAATTTTAAAAAGAAATCCATGGCAATAAACATAATACCATGAAGAAGTCAAACACCTTCTGGTTGGTAAGGAGTTTGTGTGTTTAAAGTGCTTTACACAGAAACACAAATGAAACCAGTTTTCAATGACGTCTTATTTTCTGAAAACTTGTATGGACAATACAAATATACTTGTAAAGTGACTGTAGTGAGCAGTGTAAAGCAATGCGACTTACAGGATAGCTGGATGAGGGGTAACTAGGATACGGCATTCTGCAAAACGAGACAGCCTATGATATCGCATGGAAAATATGCAGCTTCTTTCTCTCTCTCTCCCGCTCCCTGATGATAGGGGAGAAAAGAGAAATAAGTTTTGCTAGCCACAGAACATCAGTTACTTAGTCTAACATGCTTTGAAGATGCCGGTGTTGGATCGGGGTGCACAAAGTTAAAAATTACACAACACCAGGTTATAGTCCAACAGGTTTAATTGGAAGCCCTAGCTTTCAGAGCGCCACACCTGATGAAGGAGCGGCGCTCCGAAAGCTAGTGTACTTCCAATTAAACCTGTTGGACTATAACCTGGTGTTGTGAGATTTTTAATTTAGTCTAACATGCATTTGTATTCTCCCCAGCCCTCACTATGCTGGATTAAGAAGCGGAATTTAAATAGTAGGCGAGTTGCACTGTCTGATGGATTGGGTGAGCACGGAGAGGCCAATCTAGCTTTGTTCACGTGTTTGTATGTAACTGTGAGAGAATTGTCAATTCTGACTGGGAGGATTTTACTGAGCTGAGTGTATGGGAAATAAATTAACAGCAGCAGAAATATCATCATTAATCCACTGATATTTCAGCTTCAGCTGTGCATCTTAGTTCACTCTCTTCACACTTAATGCCAATCTCTGTGTTTTCCAATGCTTTTGACTGTGTGGAGTAAATATTATAGGATGCCTGTGAAGGTGAAATGTCTGAAATGACTTTGATTAAAAGTTTCTAGGTAACAGCAAAAGGTGAGAATTCTCTTATTTCACTGGGGCAAGCTTTGCAGGCCGGAAACTCAGCAAACCATATATTGAAGGTCTGATTCTAATAATGAGTTATATCGTTTTGTTTTACACCCTTTTCTGATTTTAAAGGAGTAATATCACAACAAATTATATATGCCTTTGTTCCCTATTTATATTTGTGATATGACTGTACTCCTTTCAAGTTGTGTGAGGACTTGTACAGAAAATAGTGACCTGCAGTGAACTTAGACATCTAGAGAGACCAGCTCACAAGGCCCATGGAGACAGATTTTGTTTTCTTTATTGTTGGGATTGCTGCAAGGCCGACATTTATTGCCTATTCTCAGTTGCCTTGAAGAAGATGGTAATGAGCCTCTTTCTGAATCGCCTTGGGATGCAGGGATACTCATAGAACTGTTAAGCCGGGTGTTCAAGGATTTTGACCCAATGTCAGCAAAACACCGTGGCATATATTCAGTATCACTGGAACTCCTGTGCTTGCACCACTTATAGAGAGTGCCGTTCACAGTTGAGAGGGTTGCCTTACCAGGAGAGATAGAGTAGATGGGGACTGTACTAATTGGAATTTAGAAGAATGGTGGGGGGGATCTTAGAGAAACTTATAAAATTATGAATGGAATAGATAAGATAGAAGCGTGGAGGTTGTTTCCACTGGTGGGTGAAACTAGAATAAGGGTTATCGCCCCAAAATAAGGAGGAGCAGATTTAGCACTGAGTTGAGGGGAACTTCTTCACCCAAAGGCTTGTGAATCTGTGGAGTTCCCTGCCCAATGAAGCAATTGAGGCTACCTCATTCAGTGTTTTTAAAGAAAAGATAAACTGATATTTGAACAGTAAAGGAATGAAGGGTTTTGGTGGGTGGGCTGGTAGGTGGAGCTGAGTCCATAAAAAGATCAGCCATGATATTATTGAATGGCAGAGCAGGCTGAATGGTCCAGATTATATTAGATTCCCTCCAGTGCGCAAACAAGCCCTTCGACCCAACAAGTCCACATGGACCTTCCGAAGAGTAACCCACCCAGACCCATTCCCCTACTCATGCATCTAACACTGTGGGCAATTTAACTTGGGCCAATCCACCGAACCTGCACATCTTTGGATTGTGGGAGGAAACCGGAGCTCCCAGAGGAAGCCCATGCAAACACGGGGAGAATGTGCAAACTCCACACAGACAAATGCCTGAGGCTGGAATTGAACCTGGGTCCCTGGCGCTGCAAGGCAGAAGTGCTAACCACTGAGCCACCGTGCCACCGAAATGGCCTACTGCTGCTCCTAGTTCTTATGTTCTTATGTTATGTTCTAAACCATATGTTTAGTAACTCCAAATAAAACTGTCCTCAGCCATACCTGAGTGGGGGATAACCTGGAACACCAGTTATTTGTGATCTTGTCCTGGTAATCAATTTTCCCCTTTAAAATTTCATTGTGTGCACTCTGTTTTTTCCAGTGTGTTATCGTTTCATTTTTTAAACATTGTACCTACCCATTATTTATTATAGAGCAAGGTTTTGCTAGCTATCTTACAGACTGCTACACAGTGAAACTCAGCAGGAACATTTTTAGGAATTATCCCTCATGGTTGGAGCCCAGACAGGCTAATTCAGTGGTTTTTCAATCGTTGTGGGTGTAATTCTGCCTGACCTGATGAGAGGACATTCCTGCAGCAATCAGTGCAGAGTTATCAAAATTCCCTGCTGCCTTGCACTTAATCCAGTGATGCTGTTATTAATCCTGTACCACCAGGGAACTAATTGCAAGTAACTTAGTGCAGAGCAAGAATGAAACCATGTTTGAATCTGGATCCCAATGATTTTGTGGATCACTGCTCTACTGAGTGGTGAGCTTATCAATTAGGGTTCACTTGTGGGATGTGGGTGTTGCTGGCTGACCAGCATTTATTGCCTCTCTCTGAGAATGAGATTGCAGAGAACAAATGGGGGCAAATACATGACTGAGTGGAGGAGATCACTGGCTTTCTTCCTGCACTACTGTACATTTCACTAGAGTCTGAACACCAAACTGATCCGGATAGTGACCTCGGACCAGGCTGACATTGTATCACTCCATCGCCTCCTCTACTGGTCCCAAAAGAACAGGTCTATCCTCCTCTACACCATACTGATCTCCAGGATCTCCTGATCCCTGTACACAAATGAGGCATCGATTTCCTTTGGAATGAAAGTCTGCAACTGTGGACTGTCAGTACATGAGGGACTGTGTGGTGAACTTTTGTGCCAGCACCAGGAATGGCGATATATCCCAAGGTGAGTACCTCCAGCTATAGCAAAAGGGAGAATTGGGGTAGCATTGTACGGGGAGTTGTACCATCGATATGTCGTAGGTCGTTAATGAAGCACATTTGGGATGATCACGCAAGAAAACTTGCCGGGCCTCATTGGAGAGAACTTCTTTATGAAACTCAATAAGAGTGGCACGATGGCTCAGTGGTTAGAACTGCTGCTTCACAGCACCAGGGACCCGGGTTTGATTCCTGACTCTGGCAACTTCTGTGTGAAGTTTGCACGTTCTCCATGTGTCTGTGTGGGTTTCCTTTGGATGCTCTGGTTTCTTCCCACAATCCAAAGATGTGCAAGCCAGGTGAATTGGCCATGCCAAATTGCCATAGTGTTAGGTGCATCATTCAGGGGGAATGGGTCAGGGTTGGTTACTCTTTGGAGGGTCACTGTGGACTTGTTGGGCCAAAGGGCCTGTTTCCATACTGTAGGGCATCTAATGTAAAAAAAACGATGCAGCCAAAATATGAGAAGATTCAGCCTGATATATTCTGGAGCATTAACACCATCCATAATTTTGGTCTTTAGTTTCTATGGAACTGCTAATGCCGTCAGGTGGAATGTCCTCTCTAAACCTCTTCATTTTTTCTTAATGCTTTAAGGACTCCTTAAAACGTAACTTGACCAAGCTTTGACCTGACCGATCATCTTAAAAAAAACCAAAAGTTACGTGAATGCTGGAAATTGGAATCAAAAACCAAAATTGCTCGAAAACCTCAGCAGGTCTGATAGTATCTGTGGAGAGAAATTAGAGTTAAAGGTTCAAATCAGGTAACCCTTGTACTTGATAGTTTCTTTTGTGAAATGCTTTGGTAGATTTACATTCAGCACATCATCAAGAAGGCTAATGGGATGCTCTCCTTTATTATGAGAGAAATTGAACATAACATCTCAAATACTGTGTGCAGTTTTGCTCTTTTTAAGGAAGAATGAAAATGCATTGCAAATGGTTCACAGGAGGTTGACTGGTTTGAAATCTGAAATGAGTTGATTGTCTTATGAGGAAAGATTGGACGATCTTTTGTCTCGTTTCCACTTAGAGAATGTCAGTTAATTTAAAAGAAGAAAGTCTGCCTCTAGCCATAGGTAACAGACGCAGATCAATATATCAGAGAAAAGAGTATAATGACATGACTACAGAAATTGGAGGCTAGTGCAGATGAATGTAAAGCTGGAGAGATGGTGCAGGGTTTTAAATTCTGGGCTTTGCAACTGGTTCTGCAAGAGGCAGAATTGGCACAAAGCCAGTTTAGTGTATCCCAATAGGGCCACATCTTGAAGATAGAATATTATTAGAGGCCTTTCGACTCTTTTGCCCAGGCGTTTTAAAAGGTATATAATTAATCTTACTGTACTTCTCTCTGATAACTGCTGTGGCATGCAACAGCACATGGTTTTGGAAAGAGAAGTTAGAAAATCAAAAATATGATGCAGATTTGGCTCAGACAGCAGCAGGGAAAGGAACCAATTGGAATTCTTTTTCATTTCACCATTGTAGTTATTGTAGGGAATAGGGGAAAGATGTGACAGGACTTGCAGTCTGCTCAGCAACATATAGCCACAGAAATTAAATCTTTATGCAAAAACCTCCCTCACACATTGAGTATCAACATACTGCCCATCTTGGCAGGTCACAGGCTAGCTTACCAGTACTAATGACAGGGTTGATCGAACAGTTTTTAAGGAAATGACAAACACTCCCATGGCAGGTACCTCCTCCACACATCTGCATCTGTGTTGCATAATACTGAACATCAAAGCGTGGGTGGTACAGACCAAGGTTCCGACAGGAGCTGCACCAGGTTCAGCTGGCTATTTGGAATACGTTTTCACTGTTTAAAATAAGAATTTTTCCTGCCATTGTGCCATCAATTTCTGCATACTTTGCTTTTAGTTTCATTTTTTAAAAAATCAATATTTTAAATTTTGTAGAAGGAACAAGAATCACGAGAGGTTTGCTGGTGCTGTTTACTGATAGTTTAAAATAGTTTGGTCAGGTATGGGACCTGATCATAGGTTCACAAAGATAAGAAGCAAAGTTGGAAATAGAGGGCAGGAAATTGGTAAGCAAATATGAAAGGTAGAAGATATAAAGATTAAAAAATAGACAAAAACACAGTGTCTAACGGTATGTATTTCAGTGCAAGGAGTCTAATGAATAAGGCAAATAAGTTGAGGGCACAGACAGAAACTGAGAAGTATTTCTTTGTGATTACAGAGAAATGATTGAAAAAAGGGCAGGAATGGCAACTTAATATTCCTGGTTACAGGGCTTTCAGATCAGACCGAGGGGATGAAAAAAAAAAGGCTGGGCTGGAATATTGCTTCATGAAACAATTACAGCTGAGAGAAGGGATAATACAGCAGAAGGGTCATTAAATGAGGTCATAAGGGTTGAACTGAAAAACAAAAAAGGGCCAGCATACTTCAAGAAAAACACAATAATTCCTAAACCTTTAGAGAATTTTCACTTAGATTTTCATAAATTATTAGAGTGCTTTCTATCTACATACCCACCTGTGTTTCTAATAACAGTGTATCAGAGTGACTGACATGAGCTTAATTAATTTATTTCTTCAGTTGCCTTTGCACTGTGGCAAAAGCAAAAAGAAAAGCTGTAAACATTACAGATAAAGTAAACATGGAGAAAATAATTCATGTTCTACACTGTTTGTCTTTAATATTAAATTCTGTACAAAGCATTCACTGGCCAAACTGGTGGGTACTGACACACCTTGTGTGCTGCTAATTAATTCTTTCTCCCTTCTTGAGCTTTATTGTTTCTCATTCAAATTGGAAACTTCTAAGTTTTTCTTAACAATTATTGAGGAACTCCACTAACAAGACTAAGACCCATAGTACAGGACAGAAACCAGGTAAGTGTACCAATCAAGGAACTGAAAAGAACCTGGAGAAACAAGATTGAAGAACAGAAAGTTCTGGAAAACCAAAAGGAACATCAAACCCTGTGGATTTGTGCTAATGAACTATTTTCCAAAGTTTCTTTCATTCCCTGCACTGTTTTGTGTGGGTGTGTGTGTCTGGGGGGGCGGTTGGGGGGGAGGGGGGAGATGCTTGGGCCAGGCAGGAGGAGTGCGTAGTTTCTCATAGGCTCAGGAACAGTGATTCGATTCTATCCTTAGACTGTCTGTGTGGATTTTGCATATTCTCCCCATGTCTGCGTGTGTTTCCTTTGGGTCCTCCGATTTCCTCCCACAATTCAAAGATGTGCAGCTTAGGTGGATTGGCCATGCTAAATTGCCCATAGCTTGCAGGAATATGCAGGCTGGTTGGATTAGCCAGGGGAAATGCAGGGTTACAGGGATGGGGTAGGGAATGGTCTGGGTGGGATGCTGTTCAGAGGGTTGTTGTGGACATGATGGCCTGAATAGCATGCTCCCACACTAGGGTTTCAATGATTTTATAAACAAATGTTTTGATGCTTGTCCACATTAATCTGTATGTGTGTGGGGAGGGTTTGAAAAGGGGGTTAGATTTTTAACAGTTACACCTTCTATTTCTAGTTCATGGCTGTTACTTGTGATCAGCGTTTACGTAATTGTAATAAACATTAGCTCTTGTTAAGTGCAGGAATCTGGTCAATGTTTTCTGTTAACTGTCTTCCAATAGATTGGTAAATCATGAATTTTATGTGCTTTGATTAAATCATTAATTTTGTGGCTACCCCAGAAGTAGTGGAGCTTGCAAATCAGTGCCTTTCCCAAATGGATTGTAAGAAAACTCAAACTTGAAGTCAATGATGGTAAGACATCCATAAATCAGACAATTTAAATCATGCTCAAAGAGGCTAGTATTAAAGGAGTGCAGATATCTTGGGTTGTAGATTGAGAGGAGATTATAGAAATAGGGCTAGATAAACAACAAAGTTTAGCCACCAATTGAGCAGTGAAAATAGTTCATGTAAACTATTTTGCACGCTTTCTGTTCCTGGCAATTAACTGAAGATTTTTTTCACTAACACTTCTGTGGTTGTAACTTTTGAAATGTGAATGTCTTCAGTTGTTCACTGACAGCGTCAACCCAAATGCCTGGAGTGTATTTTCTAAAGATGTACATAACTCATTCCAACCAGTAAATATAAAATGTGAATTGGTGGTGTTCTTACAGCTGCAGTTACTCTTTCTACAGCCTTTTTTTTAAAGTTCCTGGTGTTGGTTGTCATAACAGAGTGACAGATGGAAAACTCCAATAACCAAACCAAGCATTTCAGCTGCAATTATATAGATTAAATTGGAGTAATATCAGGTTTTATTTCACTACAGTAGCCTGCCATTAAAATGTTATTTCAGGAGTAAATAGGAGCTGTGCAGCAAGCTAATTTACTATAAGTAGAGATACAGGCATTATCTCAGTGGGGCTTTAATGATTTTTACCATTTTAACTGGGGCATGCGATAATTCACTACTTAAATAGTTCAGTAATTCAGTCCTCTTAATAAAACCATATAGAAGCATATTCTTTCAGTCATTGGGCTACCTAGGATATGCTTAGCCTATCTAATAGAGCGGTAGGATCATTGTATCAGCCTGATCCTGCCCCACCGATCTTGTTTCCTCCTACTTTGACTCCATGCTCTCTCCCTTTGTCCAGATCCTGCCCACCTACATCCATGATTCCTCTGATGCTTTCCATTATATTGATAATTCCCAGCCCCCAGACCCGAACTGCCTGTTGTTCACCATGGATGTCCAATCCCTCTATCCCTCCAGAATAGTCTGAGAGCTCTCAGCCTCTTTCTCGACCAGAGGCCTAAATAATCCCTAACCACCACCACTGTCTGCTTGGCTGAACTTCATCTCTCACTGGATAATTTCTCCTTTAATTTATCTCACTTCTGCCAAGTCAAAAGAGTGGCTATGGGCAATCCACATGGGTGCCAGTTATGCTTCCTTATTCATGGGATTTGTGGAACGACCCTTGTTCCAGTCCTGTGCTGGACCCCTCTCACAACTCTTTCATTGGTACGTCGGCAATGTTTTTGGTGAAAAGTTTGTTACTTTTGCCTCCAATCTCCACACCCACTATAACTTTCACATAGTCCATCTCTGACACTTCCCTCCCTTTCCTTAGCCTCTCTGTCTCCATTTTGGGGAATAAACTGCCATCTGCTACAAAGCCACTGACTCCCATAGCTATTTTCACTCTATCTCTTTGCACATCACATCCTGTAAGGATTCCATCCCATTCTCCCAGTTCCTTTGCCGATGTTGTATCCGTTTGGATGATGCCACCTTCCAAACAGTGCTGCTGACTTGGCTTGGTTCTTCCATGACCGTGGTTGACAGGGTATCTGTCAACAGTATCTGACCTATCACCCATGCTTCTGCCCTTGTCCCTTCCCATCACTTGCAACAGCATGATTGGGTCTCTCTCCTCACTTGTTATCCCAAATACCTCTACAGTCAAAGGATCATCCTCAACCATTTCAGACAACTCTAGCAGAACACCACCACCACCAAACACATCTTCCCCTCACTCTCCTGCCTGCATTTTGCAGGGATCGTTCCCTCCAGGACACCTTAGTCCATTCCTCAATGACCACCAACACCGCCGTCCGTTCCAAGGCACCTTGCCATGTAACTTCAAAAGGTGCCCCTTCTCTTCCTCCCTGGTCAATATCCAAGGGCCTAAACAGTCTTTCCAGGTGAAGCTGCATTTCACCTGCACCTCCTCCAATCTGGTATGTTGTATTTACCGCACCTTAGATTTAGATTTAGATTACTTGCAGTATGGAAACAGGCCCTTTGGCCCAACAAGTCCACACCGACCCTCCAAAGAGCAACCCACCCAGACACATTCCCCCACACCTAACACTACGGACAAGGAAAATTTAGCATGGCCAATTCACCTAACCTGCACATCTTTGGACTGTGGGAGGAAACCGGAGCACCCGGAGGAAACCCACGCAGACACAGGGAGAATGTGCAAACTCCACACAGGCAGTTGCCCGAGGTGGGTATTGAACCTGGGTCTCTGGCTCTGTGAGGCAGCAGTGCTAACCACTGTGCCACCGTGCTGCCCACCTGACATGGCCTACTCTACATTGCAGAAACCAAACGCAAACTGAGTCACTGCTTTGCAGAACGCCTCCAGTCCTTGTGCAAGCATGACCACGATCTTCCCATAGCTGGTCATTTTAGCACAGCATCCTGCTCACATGCCAACTTGCCTGTCCTCAATATGTTGTAATACTCCATCGAATCTTAGCGCAAACTGGAGGAACAGCATCTCCTCTTCAACCTACAACCTACTGGACTTAAAATTGAGTTCATTGCCTTCAGATTGTGAACTCACTCTCATTTCTTCCCTTTCTTCTGGCTCGACTTGCTGTATTCTCTGTCACCATGTCCTCTCTCCCCTTCTCCCACCCCACTGGACTGTCTGTTCTTTCCAGGCTTGCAGTTAGACACACCATTGTACTGCCATTCCCACATTCTGAATGTTAAATCTGCTCTATCACCACCCTTTCTCCCCCAGCACTCTCCCCACCTCCTCCCTACCATTGCATAAATGTTGCCCCCTCCACACTTCATGTCAGTTCTGATGTAGACTCATCTGAACTTGAAACATTAGCTTGCTCTCTCTCCACGGATGCTGCCTGGCCCATTGTGATCTCCAGCCTTTTATTGTTTTCAGTACAGAAACAGACTATTTGTCTCCAATTGGTCTATGCTCTGCTTGAGGTAGTCTGCCTTCCTGATGGTTAATTCAGTTAATGCACCAGCCAGTATTGTACTGAGTCATTCAGACTGGATTTCACTCATGGTCAATGTAGAATTAGCTGTATAATAGAAATTACAAAAGGTTCCCACTTAGGATTACAGTCAAGAAGGTTGCATGCAGGGAAGTCAGCCTTTATGGTTTTTAATATGTTATTGAGAGTATAGACACTGCTGACAGGACTAATCTCAGTACTCAGTCCTAGTTCCATGACCACTGAGGGCTCACTCAACCACTTCTGAGGAGATTAAGAGTATAGTAATTGTAAATGCAGAATATAATCCAGTGTGGTCAGGGTGACAGCTTCTCATTCCCGAAAGACATCGCTGAAGGAGTCCAACAATTCATCAACATTTTTGGCTAATTTTTCTGTTACTTGGCTACAAATGACCATGTTTATTGTAATTCATCTTATGATTGGCTATGGTGAGATTTAAACTCAAAATCTCTCCTTTTGTGTCACCTTAGCTGAGCACCATGTTGACAACTTCAGGTTGTGACCAAGATCAGACTCAGCTTTGACTTCCTTCAAGGACTCCCAGCGGTCACTGTTAGAATTCATGCACAGATGTCTGGGAGAGAAACTGGAGGTCTGCTTAAATCCATTGAATTGTGCCCCACTCAGCCTCAGGCATCGGCCCTCAGCAACAACAACTTGCATTTATATAGCTCTTTTAATGTGTTACAATGCCCAAGGTGTATTATAGGAGCATGATCGAACATAATTGAAATAAGCCAAATAAGGTGATATTCGTGACAGGTAGCCAGCAGCTTGGTGAATATGATAAATTTTAAGGAGCATTTTAAATGCGATTAAGTGATGAAGGTGTAAGTTCCAGACTAGAATCCCCATACAGAGAGCATTGTTGGGACCTAGAGCTGGCTGGCCATGCAGCCCAGGGCATTGAGAAGACCCACTTCATTCCCTGCCCTGAATTCCCTGCCCAGTTTAAGCAGCTTGTCAGTCTAACGGTGAGAAGCTCTATGAGCTGCTGGGTGTGGTGTCAATCACATTTGTTTTGGGTGTGGAATGTGGAAAGAACCTGCTCAACATCCAAGCCATGCTGTGAACCAAGAAGACTGGACTTCTAGGAAGATAAAAGGACAAGATAGGAGAAAAATATGAAAGATGAAACCTGTGAGTGGCAGAGCTAGACTCTGTTTTTGGAGAAGCATTTCTTCAAAGTACTCAGACTTGAACTATACTTTAAGTTGAAGTATTAAATTATTAAATTCCCTTCTTGCAATTGTGTGCTTGAGAAAATGATTGCTTCTTCATGAGATTCCCTAAGACAGTGAGTGGTGCATATATCACTACAGACATAAGGAGCTTCAAGAATTCAGCATGCAATTGGCTGGAGCTTTGCACAAATCTCTTCAAGAATTGTGAAGCACTTTCTTCCAATTGTCATAAATAAGTCACATTCTTGCATGCAAAAAAGCAACATAACCTACTGAGATTTGGGCAGTTGGGACCTAGACAGCTTGTGACATAACACTGGTAACTTAGAAATCAGCAGAAAATGACCCTATATTGATAGTTGAGATCACTGAAGCCCCAGCATCAGTCTGTTGCAACATGGACATGGTTTCCATCTCCAATATCCACTTGCTGCAGTACGACATAAACTGGAAACTCCATTTATTTAAAATAAAACAAAGAACTGTGGATGCTGTAGATCTGAAGCAAAAACAAAAATTGCAGAAGAAACTCAGCAGATCTGGTGTAATTTGTGGAGAAGAAGCAGAGTTAACATGTAGAGTCCAATGACCCACCTTCACAAATGTTTTGATGAAGTGTTACTAGACTGGAAACGTAGCAGCTGCTTTATCTCCATGGTTGCTGCCAGACCTGCTGAGTTTCTCCAGCAATTTCTGGCTTTGTTCCTGTATTTATTTAATGTCTTTTACAACGTAAGAAGTCCTTTTACAAGTACTTCCTGGTTATTTATGTACTTTTTGAAATACATTTATTTTTATAGTGTCGAAAACATGGCTGCCAACTCGTGCACATTAAACTCCCACAGACACCAATTATGTGAATTAAATTATCCAGATTTTTGTTGAGTGATTTTGGTTGGAGGGTAAATATTGGCAAAGACCTGGATGAAAAATTGTCTAATAAATAACTCAAAGTAGCATTGATATGAATAAAAATGTAAGAAGTAGGAGCAGGAGTAGACCATCTAGCCCACTGAGCGTGTTCTACCATTCAATAAGATCATGGCTAATCTTGTTGTGGACTCAGCTCCACCTACCTGCCTGCTCACCACAACCCTTAATTCCTTTACTGTTCAAAAATTGATCTATCTTTGCCTTAAAAACATTCAACGAGGTAGCCTCAACTGCTTTACAGGGCAGGGAATTCCATAAATTCATAACCCATTGGGTGAAGAAGTTCTTCCTCAACTCATTGCTAAATCTGCTCCCCCTTATTTTGAATGTGTTTTCACCCCACTTTCATGAGCTTTGAAAATCAATGATACTTGGAAGAAGGTCATTTTCTTTACAAAATCTAAATTTAATAATATCTTTTAATATGTCTGTATTGCACATGAAAAGACCACACCTTATTTATAATGTTTGATTTTTTTAAACTCACTTTCTTACTCAAAAAAAGGAAATTCATTCTGTTCATTTTCACTTTTCGACTTATAAGATATTCATGGGAGGTGATGGGTCAAGAAGATGAACACAAGTATGCGCTGCTATTCCTTTGAGATATGCAGCACCAATATATCGTTTTTGTGACTGCATACAAGGGGAATTCAACTGGAAATTTAACAGTAAAGAGAAAGTAAATACTGTGTCGATGCATTCACTCAAGATGCAGGTTGTTGAAACTGTGACTGAAGTGGGGAGAGATATCATTTCAGATTATCCTGAAGATCTTGTAGTGGTTGGCACTTGTTACAGTAAAGGTAACACCATACTGCATTTAAGCATTATAAGATGTGTTTAGGAATAGCTAATTTATGACTGTGGAGCCAGTCTCTAGATTCAGTCACTAATGTGCTTTACTTTTCTGTGATTATGGGAGGCTGACATTTGTGCATTAATGATAATAAAGCTGGGGTGTGCAGCTATTGACTTTGGGCCAAATGCATCCAATGATACTTGGCCTCCTTCACTGATGTTGCTCAAACAATTCTGTCCTGGGAGAGGACTTTAACATCATGGCAGGTTACTTGCAGAGAAAATGTTTCCACTTGTGTGGTGATCCAAAATTAGGGACTAAACAAAAGGTCAGAGAGAGATGTTAAACTCAGTACTACAGGGAGTGGTTGAAGGGAACATTATCCATATACTTAAAGGGATAGTAGATAAAGACATGAGGGAGAATGGAATGGAAGGATACGCTGAGATGAGCTTACTTAGAGAAGGCTTGTGAGAAGTTTAATAATTGACATTGACCACTTTCTGAGCAGTATAGATCCATGTAGTTCCGTTTGAATTTCAGATGAGAAAAGGCATGTATAAAAAGAAGGTAAGTGACCGAAGAACTACCGATGGTTCTGGTGATGGGGCAAAAGAAAAGGCATGTGTAGAGGAGGTAGGATTGGCAAAACACAAGAAAAATCAACATCTTTCCTTTGTTTATTCTCTATCCTTTCACCTTTCACTTGCTGAAAACCTACCATATATACCAGTTCCTATGAAATGTCATTGACCTAAAATCTTAATTCCTCAGAGATGGTGCCTGACCTGTTGAGTCCTTAGCAGCATTTTCTGTTGTTATTTCAGATTTGTATTATTTATTTCCCTCTCAGTTTAGTTTGCACCTTTCCTGAAGATGTTAACATTTGCCACGGTGCATTTCCAAGGACACAGGCAGCTTTTTGAAGTCTTAATGCGTTCCTTGTTGGTCAGTGAGTTTTAACAGGATATTCAGCTGTCAGCGGCATTGCAACCCTGTCCTATCTCAATATCCACACAAAACACTTTCCATAATCGGGCTTATTGGGTAGTAATTTGGAACTGAAACCCGGACTGATTGTTTTGTTATCCCTTTCCTGACAGACTGATACTAAATGCCATTGTAACACTCAAGTACTTCCTTGGTGGACATTAGTTAAAAGTGGACAGACTGAAGATTGCACAAAATTCCTTTTGCAATTCTTGAGCTCTGTTTTTAGATTCCGCACTGATCATTTATATCTGCATTTTGCCTTGACATTAAGCCTTTTAACCTCTGTTCCCTGCTAATTTAGGCTTCCACTTATGTCTTTTAATAAAGGCTTTCCCTTCAGCTTGTTCCATTGCAATTACCATATTCAAACCTGATCATACACTCTTTTGTCCTCCCTATGCCATCAACTTAAAATACAGCAATAAATGATGGAAAAAAAACATGGAAACTCTGCTGACCCACGGGATCTTCTCAGTACAGGAATAGAGTATTCCCAAACAGCAAATGATTATTTTTCAACAAAGAACTCGCTGAGTATCTTATTAATGGCCTGTCCCCTGTTTGTGTTGTGAGAGGCATTTTGAGAAATTGGTTAGGGATTGCTGGCTTGAAGCTCGGCCCTTGCATTGAACTCCTTTGTGTAAACATTGATTGTATCAGCGGGGGGAGAGAATTACTACCAGGTGCATATTGGAGGAGATAATGATTTCAGGTGAAGAGAAAAGCCTTTATTCCCAGGTGGCAGAGACTTCTGGCTGAAAGGAGCTTTAATTGTCAAGATGCTGTTTTTTGTCATCAAAAGTTGACTGGTGTCCCACAACCCCTAGGAGGATTGAGATTCTCTCCCCTTTCATCCTGCCTAATAACCGTTCACAGAAGCAAACAAAATAAGAGTATTTAAGCTGCCTAATGATATTCAAATCCAAAAACGGTGCTCCTGCTCATCTTACCCTTAACTGATAATGGTGGGAAGAGGGTGTCAACAGTTGGGGAGCATCGCCTTCATAGCTGTAGCTGTGGTTTGTATTCAAGAGAAATCGGGTGGGAATGGAAAGAGGTCTAATTTACAAATAACACTCAGTGACTCAGAGAAAGTGAGAACTGCAGAAGGGCTTATGCCCAAAACGTCAACTCTTCTGCTCCTTGGATGCTACCGAGCTTCTGTGTTTTTCCAGCACCACACGTTTTGACAAATAACATTCAATGTCAATCTGAAACAGAGTCCTGTTTGCATTTTCATCAAACTATAACAGTATCAATGTGCATTTGTCTGATGCCTGCTGGGATTCTGCTCATTGTCATTTATATAGAGTCACTATTTAAGTCCTTCCACTTCTACAGAGGGCAAACATCTCATGGCTCAAAATTAAAGGAAATACAATTTGGAAATTTAGTTTCAGAGAGTCTTCTGTGGTGTTAAAGTCATGTTAGGATCAGGTAGAATGTTAGTCCAATTTGGCATTGTCCTTTATTCAGTTTGGAAGGCTTTTTGAGAACTTGGTGAGAGCCTTTGCTTCAGAGTGGGAGGTTTAGATATTCACAAGTTGACCTGCCTTGGCAATTTTGTCAAGGTTTGAGTCCCTTACTTAGGTTAAGAAAGGATGGAGGCACATGGGGTGATGGAGTTAACCATGGAGGTAGGGAAAAGGAAAGCATAGGAAACATAGAATCTAGGAGCAGGAGTAGGCTATTCAGTCCTTCAATCTGCTGCTCCATTCAGTATGATCATGGCTGATTCTCTATTTCAATGTCATATACTTTCCCTCCGTACCTCCTGATGCATTTAATATCTAAAAATTTGTATCTCTTCTTTGAAAATATTCAGTGACCCAGCCTCTGCACTCTTCTGTGGTTGTGAATGTCACAGATTCACCACCCTCTGAGTGAAGAAATATTTCCTCATCTCAGTCCTAACTAGCCTACCCCATATCTGGAGACTGATCCCCCCAGTTCCACACTTTCAAACGGGGGAAACATTATCCCTGCATCTAGTCTGTTTAGCCCTGCTGGAATTTTACATTTCTATTAGATTCCCTCTTGTTCTCCAGTAGGTGTGGCTCCAATTTAACCAATCTCTCCTCATTCTACAGTCCTGCCATCCCTGGTATCAGCATACTGAACCTTCACTGCATTCTCTCTGTGACACTTACATGTTTTCTTAGGTAGGGAAACCAAAACTACACGCACTCCTCCAGGTGTGTCTCACCAAGGCCCTGTAGTAACAGAAGAGAGAGGGTGGGAAAAGAGAAAAAGAAAACATTGGTTTGGAATAGATGGAGAGTGAGAAAAGGCTGCAAGGAGGAGGGGAAAAGGTGGACAAAAAGGTTGGCCATTCAGCCAGTTTATGATCAGTGGGTGTGTGTGATTAAGTGTTGTTCAGAGGAGAGGGTTCAGGATTTCCATTCCACTGGGGTATAAGCTGCAAGTCTCATCTCATGATTCCTAATTCTTATTTATTGACTAAGATTTAGGGGAAGGCTTAGTTTTCAGCTAGTGGAGGGAGGGATGGAGTGAATACAGTGCAGTACAATCCAGCACAGGAACATGCCCTTCGATCCACCAAGCCTGTACCGATTCCTAATCCTTACTTAGACCTGCTTCTTATTGCCCAAAAGCTGTTTCTAACCCTCTGTTCGCCTCCCATTCATGTGTCCACAAGATACACCTTAAACGTCGCTAACATGCCTGTTTCTACCACCTCCTCCTGGCAGTATGTTTCAAGCACCCTCTGTGTGAAACATTTTCTCTGCACTTTTCCCCTAAACTTTCCCCTTCTCATCCTGAACCTCTTGTGCCCCTCATAACTTTGTAGACTGTGTCAGATCGTCCCCTCAGCCTCCGTCTTTCCAGTGAAAACAATCTGAATTTATCCAACCTCTCTCCATAACTAAAACCTATATCCCACTGTATCCTATTACAATCCTCCTCATTATCTGCAACTCTGCCAATTTTGATGTCGTCTGCAAACTTACTAATTAGACCTCATTTATATGTATATTAAAAAGAAGAAATGTCCCAGCACTGATCCCTGCATAACACTGCTAGTTATTGTTCTCTGTTCTGAAAAGCACCCTTCCACCGCTACTCTCTGTCTGTGTGACTAAGCCAATTTTGTATCCATCGTGCCAGCTCACCCCAGATCCCACGAATCTCTACCTTTTATACCAATTTGCCACGAGGTACCTTATCGAATGCCTTACTAAAGTACATGTAGACAACATCTAATGGCATTTCCTCATCAATCATTCTTGTCACCTCCTCAAAAATCTCAATCAAGTTGGTGAGGCATGACCTTCCCAGCACAAACCCATACTTCCTATCACTAACAAGTCTATTCACTTCCAAATGTGAATAAATCCTGTCTCTCAGTATTTTCTCCAAGAGCTTCCCCAACACTGACTCTAGGCTCACTGGCCTGTGATTACCTTGATTAGCTGTTTCACTTCTAACAAAGGAACAACATTGGCCATTCTCTGGTCCTCTGGAATTTCCCCTGAGGCCAAAGAAGATGCAAAGATATCTGTTAAGGCTCCAGCTGTTTCCTCCCTTGCCTCCCACAGTATCTTCCTTAATATATTTCAAGACACCCAACACTTCCTCCTTCATTATGTTGATATACCTGAAAATATTGACACATCTTTCCCTAACCTCAACATCCTTTACAGCCCTTCTTTGGTGAATACCAAAGTACATTACTCATTAAGGATTTCACCCATTTCCTTTGGCTCCACACGTAGCCTCCCTCCTTTATCCTTGAGTGGGCCTAGTTTCCCTAGCTCCCCTCTTGCTCCCAATATATGTATAAAATGCCTTGAAAGGCAGAAAGGATTTAAACATTTATGTTGCTATCTGGTGATGTTCTTTACAACTTGCACAACTATTGGACTACAAGGTAATTATTTTTGCAATTGATGAAAAGCTTACAAGGCCAAGATCCTTGTTTGATGTTTTATTGGCCTCTTCAAGATCACTAGGAAATGGGGTGGGGATTGTTATTCTGTGAACTCAATTGTGAGGGTTTTGTAGATGATTAATCATCTGGTAGAGAAGAGATTTTAAGCTATAGGCATCTGGTATCTTGTTATAACAATGCTGGGTCTTTGCTGAGATTGCCATCTACAATGATATCCGCTTCGTTGTCTCACTGCTTCCAAGCAAGAGATTTATGTCAATTCTTTTCTTGATGGAAAATGAAGAATTGTTGCAAAGAAATCTTCCAAAGCTGGGACATCTACTCAAATTATTTAGCAGTGTCCCAGTTGCTCTGTTGCGATCCCTTGTCTACTTTGAATTGGCATTCTGGCAGGAGCAACAGTCGGGTACCAATGTGCGGACAGATGCTAGGCAAAGGCACATCTGTTTCTGAGTCCTAATTCTGCTTACTGTATGAAGGTGCCAGCTAGAAAAGCACACTATTGAGGCCATTGATGACAATATAAATGACCTCACCTATTCCTCTTCCCCTTCCCCATTTCTATTCTTCATTTTTAAAGCCTATTGACATTCACAACTGAAAACTAGGCAAGAATGCAGAAGTCTACCTGAGCAACACATTGCAACATTGGATAGCATCCTTTTCACACAAGCCAGCAAAGTGTGCTCCCTCATTGTGGGTAGCTAGATTGTCCGAAAAAGAAAATTAGAAACTTAAACCAATTGTTCCCTCTTGTTCCGGCACTGTATGGAATCAAGACTGTAATATGATGGGATTGATAGATATGAGAACAACTGCAGCTTCATACAAAGTACAGAACAGACCATTAATTGAAAATCAAATTAATTTTGTAAGTACAGGACATCTTCACTTGACTGCGTGAGAGGCGTTTAATTAGACACAGGCTATTGGTGCAAGGAAAAGATGTGATCAATTACCTTTATTTTATAATCTTGGTGAGGTGTAGCATGTTGTCTCAAATTTACAGTAAGATTGTTTTAATACCCTTATCAGAGGTTTTGAAGGCTGCTGCTTCTGCTGAAAATGGCTTCATTGATTTGTTCCTGATTGAGTGAACACAATGCACTAAATACAGTTTTCAGCAAAGAGAGAACTGCTGGAGAACCTGCCAATTGCATTCATTACTACTATGTAAACTCTGTAACTGTACTTAGACGCTAATGCTGGGCTTGTGGAAGTGCTGAACTGGAAGAAGATAAATCTTCTCATTTTTGTGGCTTTTAGTCCTTGTGAATACAATGCCCTCCTCCCTCCTATAGCAGTATAGCTATTTTATACATTGCCTCATTGTAGCCTCATTTGAGCTGCCACAATGCCTCGTTTGCTTTAATACAGTACCTTGTGTGAAACAGATTCATACGCATTAGGTTTGATGACAGTTCTGCACAAAGTTAAGTTGCATTGGCAATTCAGGCAACAGAGAGAATACAACTGACCTGGACTAGGTGTTTCCTGGTGAGGTAAGTGTGTAGTGGCAGAATGAGAGTAAGTGGTAGCCTTGTGAGCGTGAGTAGAATCACTGAGTCATGCAGCATGGAAACAGTTGCTTTGGCCCAACTCGTTGATGCTGATCAAATTTCCCAAACTCAACTAGTTTCCACTTGTCTGCGTTTGAACCATATCCCTCTAAATCCTTCCTATTCATCTACCTATCCAAGTGTCTTTTAATTGTTTTAACTTTACCAACAACTACCACTCCCTCTGGCAGTTCATTCCACATATGAACCACCCTCTGTGTAAAGGAAGTTGCCCCTTGGATCCCTTTTAACTCTTTCTCCTCTTATTTTAAAAATATGCTCCCTAGTTTTGAACTGACCCACCCTAGGTGAGGTGCTATTCACCCCACCTATGCTCCTCATGATTTTATAAATCTCTACAAGGTCACCCCTCAACCTCCTATGCTTCAGTGGCAAACATCCCACTTTTTCTAGCCTATCCTTGTAATTCAAAACCTCCAGTCCTGACAACATCCTGGTAAATCTTTTTTGAACTCTCTCCAATTTAATAATATCCTCCTCTAGTAGAGTGACCGGAACTGTGCTTAGTACTCCAAAAGTGGCCTCGCCAATGCCATATAAAACTTCAAGGTGACGTCCCAACTCCTATATTCAATGGTCTGTGCAATGTAGGCAAGCGTGCAAAATGCCTTCTTAACCACCCTGTCTACCTGTGATGTATGTACCTGAAGCCTAAGGTCTCTCTGTTCAACAACAGTCCCCAGGGCCCTAACATTGACTGCATAAGTCCTACCCTTATTTATTTTACCAAAATGTGAGTAGCAGAGAGAAAATGGTGATACTGACTCTTGTAGGTGCAGAAGATCATTAACTTTCTTCCTGCACTGATATATGTTGCATTTCACGTAGGATATTGCATTGATTTGATCTGCTATCTTGATTAAGGCCAGTTGAGTTTGGTAACATGGCCTCCTTTGTCAGTCAGCAGGATATGGCATTGACCTCCTTTCCACTACCTGCCCCCCCCCAACACTCCAGGTCTTATGTTAGTGAACTAAGGAGCTAGCTTGTCTTTCTAGACCATTTAGGATAACAGTGAAGGACCACAGTATGAAAGGCAGTTTCTGGCTTTCAGTGACTGAAATAGTATGCAGCTGGAGTTTAAATATAGTGCCAGTAGTATATAAATTACAAATGCTTTGGTACCTGTATCTGGAATCCTGCAAAGAGGCCAAAATCAGTGAGCTGACAGGTGGAAGATTGCATGAAAAATGTTGAGTAGATCATTATGAATCTCATTTGAGAAAACAAAATGGAAAAATTCAACCTGTAGAATAGTCACAGCAAGGAAGGAGCCAATTCAGCTCTCTGTAACCTTACTGGTCTCTGAAATAGTCCTTTCCCTGCAGTCTTGCAAATTTTTATCTGCAGATAATTATTCAGTTTCCTTTTGAAAGCCACATTGAAACTCCCTCCATCAGGCTCATACAGTGTATTCCAGTTCCTAACCACATGCCGCACTAAAAACATTTTCCTCAAGTTGTCATTGATTCTTTTCATAATGATACTCACTGTTTAGATACAAGACACAGCAACATCTTGGATGAGAGAACAGATGAGAGTGTGGTGTTGGAAAATCGACATTTCAGGCATAAGCCCTTTATCAGCCCTGATGAAGGGTTTATGTCCGAAATGCCAATTCTCCTGCTCCTTGGATGCTGCCTGACCTGCTGTGATTTTCTAGCACCACACTCTCTACTCTCATCTCCAGCATCTGCAGTCCTCACTTTCTCCCGAGAGAACAAATTGCATCTTCTGCTCATGGAACCTACTCGGACATATTTTGTCATGTGGGGGTCAGGTACTTCTGATAACCTGGGCATATCTGTCACCTTAGCTTTCAAGGGCAGCCTGTGTTATATGGGAAAGGAAGATACAGACAAAATGGTTGTAAAATTGCAAGTAAACTAAAAGGAATTAAAGAACCCTCTTGGTCCTGTCCTGACTCTAACAAAATGCATCTTGAAGAAGCCAGAAAATGAGCAAAATAAAAATTTTCAGCATTCTCAGCCCCCATTAACTCCATTCTACTCAAAATAAAATCATTGTATGAGTTGAAACTATGCCTATGTTACTTTTGATGTGGAGGTGCCGGTGTTGGACTGGGGTGAACAAGGTTAAAAATCACACAACACCAGGTTATAGTCCAATGACCTGGTGTTGTGTGATTTTTAACTGTTACGTATATACACTCAGCATTTGTGTTGTGCCTTTTGAAAACTTAAAAGCTAATGGCAATTCACAGCAGTTCTGCATGAGGTAGTGAAAGGGGGAAGCTCCCAAAACTTGTGCTGACAAATTTTCTATCCATGAAGCTTATCAGGATTAAGTTGTTGGTAGTGGATAAATTGTGTTTTTTGCTTTCTATGTGTTCAAAAGTAATATTATTCCCTGAAGTAATTTCCTGTGTCTGTGCAAATTGGAAAATTGGCCTTTTGAAGACTTGGCATTTAACAGAATTACAAGAAAGCTGGCATTATTGGAAGGACTGATGTCCTGCCTTATTGGTAACAGTTGGTTCTGAAGTCACATCATCAGTTCTGTATTTAGATCCAAAGTATAAATGAAGGATTTTGTCAATGTGTTTTCTTATTGTTTTGTTTCTTGCAAGAATAAGAGAGAAAATCTAATTGTAACTGTGATATTGAAAACATTACTAACCCTGACCCAAAGTCGTTTCATCAGGATTTACCTTCAAACTGGTCCGTGGTCCAAATTCTAACAAGCTGACATTATAGTTTTCTCTGTTGCAGTATTCTGTCCATTTTATTCTGTCTCAGGTAGGTCTGAACACAAGTCTCACACCTTTATATTCCTGAGACTTTCTAACGGAGAGTAGGTGAGGTGGTTTCCTTTGTCATTCCGTGTACTTTCTCTTGAATGGGCTATGATCGAGGCTTTGAGGAGGTCAATATCTCATTTATAGTAGGGAGGGAAGCCAATGGTTCCATTATACGTAAGTACGTTAATGCTTGTAAGCTGTCTAGCACATATGCGTACTTCAGCCCACTGGCACATACAAGCACCTCAATTCAATTTGTTGCACTAGTACCCACAGGCTAGAGTAGAATTGGTTTTTAACTCCCATTCTTGTTCATTCTTTGTAGACACAAAGCATGTTTCTCATCAGACTGCTGCCCCAGCATGTTCACAGTTTGAGACAACTCCTGGTTGATTACAATTCAATTTGCAGTGCATTTCTGTCCATTAAGTCCATGCCTTTGACACCTTGTCAGATGTGACATTCCAGGGTCTCTGTCTCTCCTGACAGTCACTGAATTTACAACTGCAAACCTTTTGGCCTCATTAGTACTCGTTTAAAAACACATCTTGGAATTAAAGCTTGATATGTCCGTAGATAATCTGGCTTGTGATCTGCGATCATCTTACAGGTGGGTATAGAGAGGATTTCTCTCCTTCTGGGAGGATCTAGAACTAGGGATCACTATTTAAAAATAAGGTGTCACCTATTTACAGCAGGAGAGATTTTAAAAACTTTTAAGGCAGAAGTAGATAGGTCAGCAGTAGGTGAGAATGCGGATTTGAAGGTAAAATCAGAACAACCATGATCTTTTGAAATGATGGACAAGCTTGAAGCACTAAATGGCCAACTCCTCAACTTGTTCATTTGTTTTTATGAGCCAATAATGAGAGCTGGCTCTCAGCTCACTGGGGCTCTGTGTCTGAGGTTACCTTGACCTCGCGGATAAGCCATTATTCTCAGATCTGTCATAAGTCTCACTCTCTACTGATTCCATCCCCTGCCTGAGTCATTTAGATTGAACCAGGCAATGGGAAACATGGTTGAATTCAGCTGAGTTTAAAATCCCACATGCTATCGATCAATGTTTCCTCTGCTGGGGAATGAAATGTCTTCCTGACTACTATGAGATTTATACTTCTGATGACAGGCATTTTTGCATTAAACAGTTCAGCACTGAACCATACTTACACTCTGATTCCCCAATACCAATTTGTATAGGGTGGGGCTAATGTACCTAATGTATGTTCTTCTGCCTCAGCTGGAACGATAATTGAACAATGTGCTGTTGATACTAATCTGGACCCAGGACCCTGGCAATTCATTTTTACAATGAGTTGACCAACCCAGAATTTAGATGTTATGTTTGTGTCTTTAACTCTACCGTGTTTTTCAGCGCATTTGCAATTGCAAGTAAAGCACCAAGGGATAAGATAATGAGTGACATGAACCATAAGAACAAAGTCTCCTCTGTGGCCTCCAGCACAGAGAAGGACAAGAGCAACAATTTCATGACAGCATCATACCTCTAGGTTCTTCTCCAAACCACACATCATTCTGACTTATTGCCGTTCCTTGATCATCACTAAGAATTTCAGATGTAACAGCATTGTGGAAGCATCATCAGTATCAGGATTGTAACAGCTCAAGAAAATGGTTCAACACAACATCTCAGGGCAATGGATGCAGTGCTGCTACAGTTACTACATTTATAGAGAAAAAAATGAGAAGATGTCTGTTGTAGGTGTATGTAAATTTAAATTGAGTGAACCCAAATTTGGCCTTCGGTAAAGAGTGTGATGTTTCCATCATCTTGACTAACAGATGAAGAGTCGACATTTAATAGCACTGAGGTATGATATGGAAATGTAAGCTGACATAAAGGCGATGGCAGAAAATGATCAGAAGTAGGGAGATAGAGAGTCTGCTCCACCTTTGTGTGCACCTTCCTCTCATGCAGAAGATTCAATTAATCAACAAACTCCAGAATCGCCTTCATTCTGCAGCTGATTGCATTCAGGAAGCTGCAGAAGACAACAGTCACACATTACATACAAAAATTCATTTTGTCGACACAGCAAAGCTGTCCCTTCGTTATTTTGGTGGGGAACTAGGAAAATAAAACTTAATGCTTCTTAAAATTTAATAACCCATTCAATTAATACAAAATGCTGTTCAGAAACACTGAAGAAGCCAACAACATTTGTATACACATAATGAATTTGACACAGCTCTTATCGCTTCTGGTTTTGCCTTTGGTTGAATAAGATTAGTGACTGAATTGCTAAATATACTGGATTGCAGGCTTTCACGTGCCTATCCACAATTTCTTGCTCGGCCACTTTGCAAAGATAACATGATATAGGTCGCATTTAGAACAAAAAGATCTCCTGACTCGTTACAAGCAATGCTTGAGAAGATGCAATCACATAACAGAGAAAGGAATCAACCTTTCAGAATTGTAATTTCATTTGAGATTTTTCCTGACTCCCTGTATTAGATTACTGCCTTGTTAACACCTCCTTATACTTGTTCTATACATGTAGAAGATATTGACTCTGTCTTTGCCATTCAGGAATATATATTACTTCACTGTTAGTGATACTTCGTACCTCCTTTAATCTTTCCATCCTCCAACAGTTTGCAGATTTTGAAACCCTTGCTTGTTGCTAATTAATTGTTCCTGCACAATTTACCTCTTCTTCCATTTTTAATGTTGATGGTGTATTTAACTCTGCATTGTGATTGCTCAGTTTAAATAAACCAAATATAGTGCGGTATACTTTCCTCTGAACTGCTAGACATCAAATGTTAGTCTTGCTGAAATACCAGTTACAAGATGTCATATGCTTCAACTCCTCTGTCACTGTTATCTTTCTTTTTTATGTATATCATCCTGTCTCCATTGTGCATGCTGTCTACCATTACAGGACAGAGTATGTTTCTTCCTTCCTTGAAAGCTCCTAGAGATTAGTGACTAGGAACCGGAGCAACTCTGCACCTTGGATGGTTTTTAATAGAAAAATGCCAAGATGTTTCATGTAAATATTATTTATTCACTGCTTACGTTTTTGCTGCAGGCCCTGAGGTGATTGACTGAGATGGTAGAAACTGAGTATAAATCCTGGAAGCTGAGCCCCAGGTGCAGTGCCATGCTATATTTACAGAGCTTGACAATGTGGTCTATAACTCCAGTCTCTGAAGAGTTCTCCATGGACATACCAACATTTTTTTTTCAATAATATTCCTCTGCTGAATTTGCAAAAAGGAGGAAGGTATTTATTTATATATGCCTTCACAACATTGGAATATTTCAAAATGCTTCACAGCCACTAAAGTAAATGTAAGAAAAAGCCAATTTGTGTATAGCAAGCTCGAACAAAGTGATGTCATAATGACCTGATTACCTGTTTGTTCAGTGACCTTGACTGGCTGATAATTATCAGCCCTCCACTGTGGACAACGTCTCCACAATTCTTCAAAATACTGGCTGACATCTTTTACATGCTCCTGCAAAGGAAGACATGACCTTGGTTAAACATATTCTCTGAAAAATGGCATCTTCAACAGTGCTGCATTCTCTCAGTATTGAATTGGAAGCTTAGATAGTTTTGTCAAATCTCTGCATTGGATCTTGAACCTACAGCCTTCTGCCACAGAAGACAAAGGGTAGACCATTTAGTATTGAGATAAAGAGAAACTTCTTCATCCAGAGAGTGGTGAGCCTGTGCCATTCTCTGTCACAGAAAATGGTTGAGGCCAAACATTGCATTTTTTCAAGGTCGAATTAGATATACCTTTGGGATGGTTGGTTAACTCAGTTTGCTGAACAACTGGCTTACAATGCAGAGTGATGCCAACAGCATGGATTCAATTCCTGCACAGGCTGAGATTGTCATGAAGGACTCTCCTCCTTATCCTCTCCCTTGCCTGAGGCATGGTAACCTTCAGGTTAAACCACCACCAGTTGTCTCTCTCTAATGAGAGAGCAGCTTCATCGACTGGTAAGACTAGCAACTTTATTATTATCTTTTCTAAATATAGTTCTGAGGGCTAAAGTGATCAAGCGCGAGCATGGTACTGAATTGGATATCAGACATGATCATATTGAATGGCAGAGCAGGATTAAGGGCTGATTGGCCTCCTACTCTTATTTTCAATGTTTTTATGTAAGTACTATCCAGTGATCAAT